>NC_139544.1:299108-571963 GCF_965153285.1 Podarcis tiliguerta | reverse complement strand
TGACTATGTGATAAGCTGCTGACTCCCCAAAACATATTCTTGTTTCACAGGCAAGTATCCTCATAATTGCTTTTTGGTTGTTATTTTTAATAAAATGGTTAAATGGAATTGGACTAATTTTGTCTCATAGAACTGTTTTTGGAGAAACAGTATTTAGTGAAGCTTTGTTTGCTTGCTTTGTAAAACATACATGGTTTACATGGGGGTAAATTTAAACTCCAAAGACTTCACACATGGTGTTCTTATATTATGATTATGTGGTGGGAGAGAACAATGTGAAGAAATCCTTGGGCTCTTTTAAATCAACAGCTGAGAAATGGAATAAACATGTAACTCATTCTGGAGCCTACAATGATCACTCTAACACAGAATTCATTAAAATAATCCACATAATTGTTACCAAATAAATCACTAGCCTATATGCAGGTATAAAACTTATTACCTTCAAATATATTGCAATACATTCCCTATCTTCTAACTGGGCTATTAGATGTAGAACTTACCTACACATAAATAACTGCATACAACTGAAGTTTTGTGTGTGACTTATCTGTGGATCAGGAATATCAATGTGTTGCTAGTAGATTTACTTTTTAATTTAGCTTATTTGCATTTAGAAGGTTAACAAAGCCAACCAGCTCTTCAAAGCAGCCAATTTAGGTTTCTAGTCTCTCTTAGTGGTTTCCTACCTCTCTTGAAAGTTATGTGCCATACTAGGCGCCTGGCAATGTGCTATATGTAACTCTGTTATATGAAAGAAGTGTTGGCAAGTCTTATAAAATTAAAAAAAACCTGTGATCCCCAATGGCTTGCATTAACTGTTTTCCTGACATCACTTCAGAGCACACACAGTCAGTTAAACACTTTGACCTGAAACACAAGTGTACAGTGGTACCTTGGGTTAAGTACTTAATTCGTTCCGGAGGTCCGTTCTTAACCTAAAACTGTTCTTAACCTGAAGCACCACTTTAGCTAATGGGGCCTCCTGCTGCTGCCACGCCGCCAGAGCATGATTTCTGTTCTCATCCTGAAGCAAAGTTCATAACCTGAAGCACTATTTCTGGGTTAGCAGAGTCTGTAACCTGAAGTGTATGTAACCTGAAGCGTATGTAACCCGAGGTACCACTGTAATTCAAAAGCTTCAGGACCTATTACAACCCGGCCAGACAAGAAACTGGCTTTTGTAGCCTACATTTCACACCCCACCTCAGTAACATACATAATTCTAATATGTGTAGACCAGGGATGTGGCACCAGTGGCTCTCCAGAGATTGCAGGACTCCAAATCCCATCATCCCAGGCCACTGGCTATGCTGACAACATCATTTGGCAGGCCACAGGTTCATTTATTTATATTTATAATCCGCCCTTCACCTGAATGTCCCAGGGCAGGATTACATATGATTAAAACTAAAAATGAACAATACAATTAAAACACATAGAGGGGACGGTTTCCAATGGCAAATTAAGCTCCCACCTGGAAGTACCCCATTTCACTGTATTTAATGGGGCTTACTCCCAATGTGTACATATATGATTGTATCCACAGCCATATTTACCTAGCAGAGTCCCAGTTGAGAAAGCTGAACTTACTTCTGCATAAACTTGTTTAAGATTGGGGTATCAGTCCTTCTAATTTATTTAGTGAAAAATAAATGCACGGTTTCTTTCCACCTCACGTATAATCTTAACAGGAGCCTGTACAAGATAGCAAACCTGGAAAGTGGGTTTGCAAATAAAATGCCAGACAGTGTAGTCTTCTTCAAATTCTCTCTCTACCTCTCTCTCTCTCTCTCTCCCCAACACACACACACACACACACACACACTTACAATATAATGTTGGTAGATGTTTTCATTGCTTTGGACATTGGCCAGAGCAACATAAAATTATACTTTTGCAAAAATATAAAGTTCAGATAAACCTAAAATATAGAATAGTCAAGTTTTCTATGTGAAGATTATAATTCCTGCTTCTATTTTTTAAAAGAAATCCACACAAAACCCCACATTTTGTATATTTTGTCTTCAAAACTACCTAAGCAGAAGTTCTTAATAGCCTTTATTTAATGATACAGTGATACCTCAGGTTAAGTACTTAATTTGTTCCGGAGGTCCGTACTTAACCTGAAACTGTTCTTAATCTGAAGCACCACTTTAGCTAATGGGGCCTCCTGCTGCCGCCATGCCGCCGGAACACGATTTCTGTTCTCATCCTGAAGCAAAGTTCTTAACCTGAAGCAATATTTCTGGGTTAGCGTCTGTAACCTGAAGCGTATGTAACCTGAAGTGTATGTAACCTGAGGTACCACTGTAATAGGTATACAAGTGCAGAGTACATTGATGAATAAGGCAGGAAGTGAAGCTACATGTCGCTCTGCATGCTGCTGTATTGCAGTACCCAGATCTAAATGGATTCTTCAGAACCAACAACTGGCAAGGAACGTGCTAAGAAGATGCAGATAGGATGAGAAAGTAAATTCCAAATTACATTAGACTGCACAAAAGTAGCTCCAAGACTTGTTTACATAATCAGGGTGCCAAAATAGTTTGCTCACAATTGCCACCCTTGTATTGTAGAAGCTACCCAACACAACTTGCTTCTACCATCAGCTTAACCCAAAATGCTTTTAGTAAACAGGATTCTAGTCTATGAAAGCCTATGCTACAAGAAAGTTTCTTAAGGCATGATTTTGCTGCAACACCCATACCCACGCACCAACACACCCACAAAACTACCCCTCTGGAAATTAACCCATATTATAACAGGGTCCAGAAAAAGGACCTGACATAATTCAGGGGCCCTACAGTGTTGCGTGAAGCCAGACTTCTACACTTTATCTTTGGATAAATAAGGTTCAGCCAAGAGAAGGATTTGAAATAAATACATAAACTGATAAACATCATCTGTCAATCCTCTACAGCAAGAAATGACACATTAAAAATATCTAATAGAAGAAAGAGCATTTCTTTTGTATATTCAGCCAGAAACATCTAGAAACATGGAGGCTTTCAGCTGCTCAACATTTTCTTTACTCGATACGTTTCATTATTGTATTTGCAAATACAGGGGCTTTTATCACCAATTATCTGAATCTCTGCAATTTAGAAATCATCTGTAGTTTTGGTAGACACTGCATTGTAGGATGATACCAAAATCCTCCTAACCTTGTCAAATACTGATCCACTCTGTAGCAGAATATACCTAAAGATTTACTCAGCTGCCTTTCAAGTTTCAAAGCAAGATTTGGAATGAATTGCTCTCAGGCCTTTCAGACACACACCTCCAATTCCATAGTTTCCTCTGTGTGTGCTAATGTGGGACAGGGGACATAAAAGGCAGCATGAAGGGACAGACACATGCAAGTTGAAAAGGAAGAAACTATCAGGGGGACCTTTTAAATGCCAAAGGAAATACTATGTATGCCAGGCAGATTCTGTCAAATGTGAATTAATTCATAATTGTGAATTCTCTCCCAGTTTTAGATACAGGTTAGAAGGAAAATGAATCTTTATGTTTCCATTTTAATTCTTTGGTCCAGGATGGTACAAAAACATCAGCATAACCTGTGCAGTGGGACTCCCTTCATGAGTCTTAAGTCTCACCATTTTTCCTCCTTGTTGACAGTCCCAGCAATTAAAGTTTAGTTGACTAAATGAACCAATTAAAAGGTTGCAGGAGTGTATGGTAATTCTTAATTTTGAAAGATGTAAAAGGTATTACAGAGTCATGGAATGATAATGAATGTTTTCCACAGCAAGGCTTGTATCACACAATAAATAATGGTGGCCATTTCTCTACAAGTTACAAACTGAAGCTCACAGAACGGTGGTAGCCAAGGTGCTGCTCTTCAGATATTTTCGACTACAACTCCATGCTGGCTTGTCATAGAAGAAGCATATCAATTATATTTGATGATGCTTGTGATTTCAGGAAACCTCCAATGATATCAGGAAAATAATTTTAGGATACAAAATTCCTAATTTATGAGAGGCCCACTTATACTAGATGCAAAACCCTTCATGCACCCTGAAGTATAAGTGAAAGAAAACAAATAAAGAAACTCCTGAAAACCCTAACCTTTGTTCACATTGCAAAAGCAAACGGATGCAAATGCCTCATAACAGTCCTCTATTTTTCATGACTTGATTTTGCAAAAATCTTAAAATAAGTCACTTTTTTCTTTTTCTTTAAAAAAAGTACAGTGGTACCTCAGGTTAAGAACTTATTTCATTCTGGAGGTCCGTTCTTAACCTTAAACTGTTCTTAACCTTTAGCTAATGGGGCCTCCCACTGCCGCCGCACTGCCACCGCGTGATTTCTGTTCTCATCCTGAAACAAAGTTCTTAACCCAAGGTACTATTTCTGCGTTAGTGGAGTCTGTAACCTGAAGCGTCTGTAACCTGAAGCGTCTGTAACCCGAGGTACCACTGTAACCAAAAGTGACTTACAGAGAAAGAACAAATATTAAAACCAAAGTAAAACTAAGATAGAGTAAAATATAAAAACAAATTCAGATTTACAATTAGGCAGGACTCAAGAAATCCCATCCACTGAAGCAGGCCACGGAAGATTAAAGGTTGGTGAAAAAGAAATGTTTTTGCCTGGCCCCTAAAGGTAGATAATGAGGTTGCCAGGTATGCCTCCCTGGGAAGTGTGCTCCTTAAGTGAAGAGCCATCACGAAGGTGGTGTTTACTCAGGTCAACGCCCTAAGCAACTGCCTGAAGGAGGAGGATGACCACATGGTTCATGTGGAGAGTGGTAGTCCTTGAGGTATTGGGATCTTGAGCAGCATAAGGCTTTAAAGGTCAAAACCAACACCTTGAATTGAGCATTGAAATTCACTGGAAGCCGGTGCACTCACGCCAGAATTAGTATTAATGTTTATACTGCCTTGTTTCTGGTCAACAATCTGGCGGACAATTTCTGTACCAGCTGCAGTTTCCAAACCATATGCCACATTGAAGTAATCTAACCTAGAGGTTACCAGAGCATAGACAACAAAAGCTAAACGACTGCATACATATATAACATCCCTGTCAAGTTGCTACTATTCCTATTTTACAGATACGGGTTTTATTGTTATTTCTTTGCCTATATAGCTTGATCTGCAGCCCTTGGTAAGTGATAATTCTCTCCATTATGAAAAGCTTCAGCTGCTCATTTCTGCAGATCATGCTGCAATGTTACAGGCGCAAAAGCAAGTCAGGCATGCTTTTTCTTCTTCCTCCTGAACAGTTGGCAGTCCTATTACTGAATGGGAAACCAAGATTGAGAGACAGTTACTAAGGCCATACAACGAACCCCTGGAAAGAAAGGGAGAGGGGAAGACTTTCTGTCTATCAGACAAACATAAATGACAGTTGTCAAGTGAGTGGGTGCAGGCAGGGTGCTTATGGTGCCTGGTAAAGTCTCCCACTCCAACCCAGGCCTGCAAGTATTAGGGCTACATGAAAGGAAAGAAGCAGAGGGTCAAACTGGTAGAAGTCATGGGTGACTTCATGTTACCTAGCTACTTGTATATACATTTTGAATGAATCACTTCACATGTTTGAGGATTACTAGTAAAACCCTTAAACTTTTTACGCGTAAAAGTTCTCCCATATATCTTGTGAATATTTGGGGATTTGTATTAAGTTCTCTTGAACAGGGCCCACACCCATTTTTTAAATAGGTAATATGAGCTAGCTGATAGTGACATTTTCTTCAGGTGACCTAATGCAATGGTACTTTTGGGAGGGTGAGAGAATAAACAAAGATAAGCAAAATACACAAAAGTGTATTTTGCATATACTGAAATAGAAAACCATGCCCTGCACTGAAGCACTGCAACACCTTTTGGTTCCAGGAAGCAATGCTATTTTAAGCAAATAGCAATAATGCAAGCCAAACTTCATATATCGACCAGAAACCTTCTTTGTAGGTCACTATGCAGCAAATTAAGCATTTTAAAAACATATCTATATAACTGTTTCATTACTTCTTCATATACAAAAGCATAGTCTGAAACTAATGGTATCCCTGCCCCCAATCCATAAAAGACCACATAGGAACATCATAAATTTGTTGGTGATAGAATGTGGTACCTATTTTATCTGAAAAATCATAGATTCCCCCCTCCCCACCTTATCTTTAATATTTAGAGGAACAGATTCAGTTCAGCACTGCAAAATAGTATCTTAAGAAATACTGTAAAGGCTGGGCTTTGCTCTTCATTTCATGTGCAAACAATGACATGAAGAGGAAGGTGATCTTTAACTTACAATAGAACATTTGCACATTAATTCAAATCCTCTGGCACCCTAAGTGCCCTATCCTAAACATTCATTTGAAAGCAGTGGAACTTGTTTACAAGTTACCCTGATGAGCAGAGCATAGGGGATTCAAAAAGGTAACATGTAAGTAATACATAATTTTACTGGGAAGTGGGAGCAAATACACTGAACAGCCAGTCTTCTTGTTGCCTGCTTGGGGGGGTGGGGGTGGATTTTGTCCTTTTTACGGGCTGAAGCATCCCTGGAGAACCAAAACCCTGGCCTGGCCTAGCTTGTAGCTCTTCTCCACAGCAAGGGGGGGGGGGTACTTATTAAATGCCTTGATTCTGGCAGGGAACCCAAACCACCTGCTGTGCTCCCGGCCTGTAAGGGGCACCTGCAGACTCCGCAGGAGGGGGGGGGGTCTGCTGGAGCACAAAGTGTGGCGAGGGAAAGTGTGGTCAGGACCGCTCCAGGGCACCGGTTTCCGTGTCTGACATGACACCCCCCCCCCGTCGCCACAACTTCCCTCCCCTGGGAATCAGCCTGGGCCCCCGCAGGACCGTCCCATGGGAGCAGGAAGCGGGGGGGGGGGACAAGCCTCACATCCTTATTCTGAAACTGAGAAGAATCTCCCAGAGGTCCAGCCCCCCCCTCCAGCCATGTCCCCCCCCCCATGGAGGCCGGAGGGGCGGCAAGGCTTCGCTCTCCTCGTCCAACGAAGAGCCCGAGAGAAGCCGAAGCCGCGTCGCCTCGCTCCACCTGTTCAATCCGGATTCAAAAGCAGGAAGGCGAACCCGAGGACGAGGCCCCCGCTGCCATCTGCCGCAACGCAGCGCCACTCCCCCCTCGCCGAGGAGGCTCCTCGGGGCGCCGAGCCCTCTCGGGTCCCCCCCCGGCTCCCCTTCTGTGGGGAGACCCCCCCCCCCGAGGGAGAGGGGCTCCGGGAGGAGGAGGAGGGAAGCCCGGGACCCGCCCGTCTCTCCGCCCGCGCACCCACCTTCCGCCGCTTCGCGCTCCTTGCCGCAGGCGACGCAGTTCGGCCGGCCGAGAAGCAGCAGCGGAGGCAGGACGGACTTGCGGCGGCCCAGGGCCTCCCTCCTTCTTTCTCTCTCTCGGCGCGTCTGCACGGCCGCCTCGTCCGTCGCGCCTCTGCGCCGCTTGGTCCCCGGCAACGCGCCTCGTTCTCTTCGAAAAGGGGCGGCGGCAGCACCGGGCAGCCGCGTCCGCCTCCTCCGGCGGCCAAGTCCCGAGCGGGGCTCCTCGGCGCCCGCCCGCCCTCCTTCCTTCCTCCGCTCTCTGCCGGGAGGCAAAGGCAGCCCGCCGGGCCCCGCTCTCTTCCCGCGAAGGGGCGCCGCCGGCTCGGGCCCCTCCGCGCGCCCGCCTCCCTCCTTCAGGCGCCCCTCCCTCCGGGCCGGGCAGAGGCGCCCCGGGCCTGGCGGCTCCCCCTCCTCTCTCTCGGCAGCCCCCCTGGTCGCGCCGCCAGAGCTGGCTCCCTTTAGCGGAGCTTTCGCCTTCCTTCCAGGCCGCACATCCCTGAAGCCCCGCGCGAGGAGGAGGAGAAGCAGGAGGACTCGGCGCTCGCCCAGGGACTTCCGCGGACTTCCGTCCTGGGGCGCCTGGAAAAGGCCTGAGGCGGCGGCAGGTGAGGCCAGAGGAGCGACTTGGCCCAGGACTGCCCGGTCCGGCCGAGCGGGGATTCGAACCCTGCTCTCTCGGGCGCTCTAACCACTGCACCGCAGGGCTGTCCAGACAGACAGACGGAACCATCCTCCGCAGGCGGCCATTGGGCGCTGAGGCTCCACAGAGGAACGTCGGGAGCTGCCTTAGAGCAGAGTGGGCAGGTGAGGTTGCAGAGCTCTGTCCCTGAGCGCTGCCCTTCCCTCACTGGGGTTTAGGCAGGGAGGTGGGGGGGGGGACCTCATTCTTCTGTAATCATGGCCTAGGGGCTGCTCCAGCCCCCAGAGCCCGCCTGGAGGATGCCAGGCCCCCACGGTGTGCCGTTTTGTCCCCCCCTCAGGGATGACACGGGGTGGAACGCACCCCCACACCTGCCTTCCTACACCCCTGTGTGTGCTTTTTGCATAAACAGCCAGTTGTGTGTGAACTTCTAGCCCAGCGTTTCTCCTTGTATCTTTTCCCAGCCATTATCCCAACTGGATGAACTGAACTCCTTAAAATGCTGCTACAGCAATCGTGGAAGATGGACACTTCTCTAACGCCATCTCAAGAAGCCCTGCTCCCACTTTCAGAAGACAGACGTCTGGGCTCACTGAAGTTATGGAGGTGTATAACAATTATAGATATTTATACGTATTGAGCTCTGGGCTGGAAAGCAGGAAGCATTGTTGCTCTGGATCTGTGGCAGGAGTAGGTTTTTGCTCCATGTGCAGGGTCCTGCTGGGAAGTGTAAGCTTAGTGCACCACAGGGAATGGTATTGGGGCAGGGAGCTTGACATTTTTGAAAGAAGAAGACCTTTTAAAGGGAATTGCACAAAAACAGACCTGAAGTTTGTTTGTTTGTTAAATGGGCTGTTCTTCGGTGTGAAATATTTTTATCTGCAGCACTTGGGTTTGTGGGCATAGCCAGGATTTGGGGGGGGGGGAGGGCAGAACCTCAGTTAGTTAAGTATTTTTATGTATTTACTTTTTTTTTTTTATGACCCTGATGCTGGGAAAGATGGAGGGTACTAGGAGAAGGGGACGACAGAGGACGAGATGGTTAGACAGTGTTCTCGAAGCTACAAACATGAGTCTGACCAAACTGCGGGAGGCAGTGGAAGACAGGAGTGCCTGGTGTGCTCTGGTCCAGGGGGTCAGGAAGAGGCGGACACGACTGAACGACTAAACAACAATATGTATTTACTTGATTTAGGGGGGCAAATGCCCCCCTTGGCTACGCCCATGGCTGGGTCTGTTGTGGGTGTTTTGGAAGGGGGGTGTCAGACCAACTCTCCATTTCCATAGTTTCACTTCTCTAGTTCTAGAGGGGAGTTTATGGCCCCTTTAATGTGTGCATATATGTGAGAAACATTACAGTGAAATGCAAATCTACATGGATCTTGAAGGACAATTCCAATTATCAATTGCTTGTGGATCTTTTACACACCAAAAAGAAGGGGAGATATATTTTCCGCAGCATGGCAAGGAGCAATAAAATACCATCAGTTTTGATGGATCACAAAGATGGGGCTGAGGAACAAGAAAATGAAGCATCGTATAGGAGTGGTATTAAAGCGATTAGAGCTGGACAAATGCAAAGGGCTGCCCAACTAAGGGCCAAATGACTTATCTCTTCGGTAAGTGCAGTTTGTACACACTGTCAGCACTGGGATTGGAGGGCACATCTGGATCAGGACACCAGCATTGAGTAGGTGGGTTTTAACTCTTCACCCTTGCTGTGGGCTCAGTCCAGGTTAGAGACCTTGAACCTGCAGTTTGCATTGGAAAAATAATACCCATTTGCTTCAGTGGGAGCTTCAGAACACACACACACACACACACACACACACACACCGCATCTAAATTGCAGGAAGAGGGTCCTTTATCTAGACTGAGCAGGGGACAAAGAGTTAAAGTCCCCCACACTGGAATCCTGATCCAAACTGCTCCTCCTCATGCCACACTTGGCAATTTGTATCAAGCAAACCAAACCAAAACCTTCACTCAAAGGATGCAGTTTGGTGGTTTACATAATGTCTTGTTTGGCCCTGACTGTAGGGAAAAGGTATGAGGACTAAGGAAAACCAGGCCTGGCAGGGCACTGTTTGCTGCTCACTGGTGGATAATTGCCAAATCCTGCTCTGGGTTAATTTTGTCCCCCTTTAGGCCTCATGGCAGAAGAGTACCCCTTTGCTTTCGTCTTTACTCTTGCATACTTTCCCTACCTGTGGTGGTTTTCGCTTTCCCATGATGTTGTGAGAAATGGAACTGTATTTTCACAGAGCAGTATGCCAGCTGTTTTCCAGCCTATAGTTCAGCTGCACAATTTTCTGGCATATTGCAACAAACCATAGAAAATATACTCTTCCCCCTTCCCCAAGAAGCTTTGGCTAAGTTGACTAAGTGATAAAGAGTTAATGGGTAAAAACACAGTCTTCAGCCTGATTCTGGCAGTCCATGATCAGCTCCTAAACTACTAAGGCCACGTGCTGCCTCCCCTTTAGGGAGGCCTGTGGTGGCTGCAACTGCAAATGCAAGCTATGCCTTGGTATGGAGGGAGGGCCAGTAGTCAAATGACCCATCAGTGGAGTTACTGTTTAAAACTCTTTGAAAAGAGTTATATTAAAATTTGCTAATTTCTTGTTTGCTCGTGCACAAACAAGCCTTCCAGCCCCACAAACAGCTTGCTTCATCCAGGCAAGCAAGAGACGTGACTTCAGTTCAAGACAGTGACAGATCCACAGATTTTGTCATAGGGAGCAGAAGTCTGCCCCTTCTGCACTTTGGGGCAGCAGAGACACTGGTTGCGATCTTTGAACTGTAGCTGTTGAGGTATTTTGGGATGGACCTTTGCCCTTGAGGATGCTATATTTGTGGAGTGTCAAAAGAGATACCAGGTTGGGGATGGAGGCAGCCAAGAACTGGGGAGAGGCAGCAGAAGAAAGTGCATGCTAGAGATGGACTCCTTTCTGCTGTTTACTTCAACAAATTCCTCACTTCAAACAGATTCCTCACTGGCCTTGCAGACAACGTCATTGTCCAGAAAGTGGGAGCATTCTTATGTAACACTTGCCAATTCCTGCTCTTGTTTTCTGGAATAATAATATCCAAATTTCCATCTCCGCTGTATTAAGCAGTTGGTACCTTACCTTTCTCGCCCTGATCTGGCCACAGTGATCCATGTGACGGTCACCTCCAGGCTTAATTATTGTAACTTGCTCTATGCAGGGCTGGCCTTGAAGCTGACCCAGAAATTCCAGAATGCCGCAGTGAGGCTCCTTTGGGGTCCTTGCCGCGGGATCACATTCATCCAGTGCTTTACCAACTGCACTGGCTCCCGGTGGAGTACAGGGTCAGGTTTAAAGTGCTGGTTTTGACCTTTAAAGCCCTATGCGGCCTAGGACCCTCATACCTACGGGACTACCTCTCCTGGTATGCCCCACAGAGGACCTTAAGGTCCACAAATGACAACATTTTGGAGGTCCCAAATCGCAAGGTGGTTAGATTGGTCTCAACTAGGGCCAGGACCTTTTCAGTAGTGGCCCCGACTTGGTGGAACGCCCTGTCACAAGAGACTAGGGCCCTGTGGGACTTGACATCTTTCCGCAGGGCCTGCAAGACACACCTGTTCCACCTGGCCTTTGGTTTGGACTCAGTCTGATGCTTATGTTTCCCTCCCCTTATGGTTTTGATCTATGGGCTATTTTTAAAATGAGGCTGCATTTTAAATTGCGTTTTAACCTGTATTTTAAATTGAGTTTTTTCCCCCCTATTATGTTTTTACTGTAATTTTACTGGTGCCTGGCTCTGGCCAGGGAGGGCGGGGCATAAATAAAATTTATTACTATAATTAAAAGCAATGAAACAGCAGGTTCTTACTAACGTAAGTATGTGTTTGGATTTAAATACCTTATCCACTCCTTGAGACAGCTCATGAAGCTTGCACAAAAACAGCTTTCACAAGGGTGTGTGTTGTTTAGTAATTACTAATAGTGATCAGACTCTAGTAGGCATAATAAGCTCTACTCAATAGGGTTGTGCTTCTTATCATAATTGGACTTTGTACTTGCTGTCACAGAGCTGAGGCAAAACAATTAAAGATAAATGTCACTGGAGGTTCAAGACTGAATACAAATTGTTCTTTCTGGCTTAGGTTTAATAGCTGATGTCCTTGTTTTACCCAGTTTGACCCCTGCTTGGTATAAATCAATGGACCACTTTCCTGCTGTGCATTTTTACAAGGTGTAAATACAACGCTACACAAGCAAAACATACAACTTTACAGGTCAACTCCTACTTTCTCTCCAGTTCTCTACACTGTTTTCTAATCAACGCAAGTCTCTTGTTACATTCGTCCTTAGAAAACAACAGCCTTATTTTAAGATGCTGAGGCACATGCCCAAGGCCTTGAAAACATGTATGTCTGTCATTCTGTTAGACTACAAAGGCTGTTTGAAAATTTAGCCAGGAAACCTACGGCTGCAATCAGTAGCCTACTTTCTCTGGAGCAGAGCCACTTACTTTGATGGGACTTCTTCAGAAAGAATGTCATGCGGACTATAACAAAAACTGCTTTTAACACTCTTGCTTATTCTAGGAATATATATAAAGAAGATTTTCGTCATCTCTGGACTTTAACTGGCAAGCTCTGATTTCTGTGTTAATTGCAAACTTTTGCAAGGTACAAAGTAAACGTGCCACTTTTTGCTCTACCAACTTGCCTCTGGCTCCAGCCACTTCTGGCATGTAGCCCCTGAGAGGCTCAGTATAAGGGAATGTGGCCCCAAGACCTTAGGGCCTCCTGTTTTTAGGCCCTCAGTTTCCCAGCTTGTTCACAGAGCTCACTGGGTGACCTTGGGCTGCTCTCCCCAGCAGAAAGGTGTGTGCGTGTGCACGTGTGTGAAGAGGTGAGTATGGTGAATTATTTCTGCTTGAAGACTTCATCTTTGATTTAAATACCTGCACATTTGTTAATTTCAGATAATTGCTTGGATCCTAACTAACCCCCCATGAACAGAGGTGCTCCTTCTGCTCGTGGAAGAAACTGGGATCCAGCTGGAGTGCAGAAGTGAGGCAGCATTTTCCGCTGACCTCCCATTCCCCTTGCAACCCCCTGTACCACTTCAAGGGGCAGCAAGGGGAAGAGAACAGCAAACGTCACCTTTTCCCTTCCCTCCTTATGCCCTTTGGGATGGTGATTACATGGGAAGGGCCCTTCAAATGCTACAGCAGCAGCACAAGATGAAATGATGGCCCATAGAGCTATGAAGTGTACCTGGGTCTCCCTGCAGATGAGCAGGACCTATACATAGAAACTTTATTTGCATTAGCCACTAGCCATAGCAATAAAATAAAACGAACAGGTCCTATGGAAGCAAGGGGAATGAGATTCCAGTTGCAAATGGTGGCCTGCAAGAGTCTTTTAAAAGATCTATCTGGGCACTGTCTGGAGCCTTTGCCTATTCTGATTGGTAGTCAAAATTCCTGACCATTCCAAATAGTTTCTAACTCTAGAAGTATTCTAGAGTTGGAAGAAGCATAAAAGCCACCAAGCCTAACCATCTCCCTTAAGACTGAGGCATCTACTTATTTGTGCCCCCGCAGCCCTCCACCCGCCTGCCGTCTGGACGCCCATATGCCACTTAAGGAAGCTTCATTCCAATAAGGTCTTAGACCAGCTAAGTGCTTATGGGCAAATAAGTTCCAGTGGCTTAGATGGGTGAGACAAACAACTTTCAGGTGAGGTGGGGAAGGGGAAGTGTTGGCTCCTCGTTCCAGTATCAGCTGTTCACCAACACCCCTGAATCAGATGTCAGGCCAAAATAAAAAGCTTCAAATAATTTCCTCATGGTGACTTAGGTGGCTGAGTGCTGACAAGATCAGAGCCCAAACAGGGCAGCTTAAAAATAAAAAGGGGTGTGTGTATGTATCAGCATTCTCAGTTGAATCCTGAGCTATGCAGAAGTACAAAGCAAAAGGGTCACTTCCGTCAAAACCAGCCCAATGGCAATTAAACATGCCCAGTTGCTTCCAGGAACACTGAGTACCATATTGGTCCAAATATAAGACACACCAGCAAATAAGCCACACCTTTAAATTTCAAGGCTTATTTGCGGGTGCGGCCTGCCTCCCAGCACTCCCTCCCCAAGCTGCCAAGCGGGACACCAAGCGGCAGCCGCCCCCGTCCCCCGTTCAGGGCGGTCATGCCGGGAGGCGGGTGCACAGCGCTCGGTTCCAAATATAAGATGCACTTCAACTTTTCAAAGTCCGAATTTGGGGAAAAGTGTGGCTTATATTCGGGCCAATATGGTATTAGTTGGAAACAAAAAAATGAAAACCGGAGAGGCAGGAGAGTGCACTGGCTTATTTGATCCCTTTTACAGTTGATCCTGGAGGAGGAAAAGAGCAAGGATGGCTGGTGGACTTGCAGGAATCCAGAGTAGGAATACTCTTCTTAGGGTGTGAGGAAGATACATTGCAACACTTTGTTGTAGGACCTACTAATCCTATAAAAGCTGGTTACAATTCTGCAAAGCACAAAGGATTAGTTACAAATGAAATTAACAATACTTGTTCATGAAAAAAAGCATTCTGAATAAATCTTAAAGTAATAATTAAAAGATGACAAAAAGAAAACATGCCAATTTAACCATGTGTTTAATGGATAAAATGCCAAATTACAGCCCTCTGTGTTATAACATCCCACACTGTGCCAGAATTTTCTTCAATTCTCAGTATAAATTTTTGTGGGGAGAATGGCTGTGGGGAGGGATAATGACTGAAAATCAAGCATCCTGCCTGAAGACCTTCCCCTAGCACAAAACTGCCATTGGCTACCTGCACCAAAACGACTACCCCAAAATAAAGAATAAGGCTGCACTCCTAACCAGGGGTGGCTGAACATGCCAATTTCAGTTTTGCTCAGTTTCTCATTTTTCCACTCTTGAGTTTAGTTCTCCACATTTCTATATTGGTTTGTGAATTTTTTTAAAAGTCCACATTAATATTCATCAGCATTTTGCTGTGAATTTGTCATCATATACAAATTTATGTATGTAAATTTAGCTATTATATATGTTTGCATGCACACTTTACCTTAGTATATGGTTTTTTGTGTACATTACCCGGCTGGAGAACTGCATTGCAACATTCAGAAAACTGCACATTTTGAATGGCTCCATTTCTGTTCTCATATCATTTCAGAATGTGTGAATTCTGTAGGCTGAGGTTTACCTTTAAATGCAAACTGAATCAATTTCCCCCAACCCTACTCCTAACCTCACATATTTGTGAATAACTCAATAGGATTTACTTCTGAGTAGACACAATTAGGGTTGCCCTATAAGTCTTGTCTTCTTCCAGTCTCTTAATGGCCAGGTGTATAACTGAGCATTGATGTCTTTAGCATGAGTCATCCTTTCTGCTTCACACCTAGTGTTTAATAAGGTAAAGCTGGTATCAGTCTAGCTAAAAGATGCTGGTCTATTATCCTTTAGCTAATGACATCTGAAACAGTTTCTCTTCTGTGTGAGAGCAGTTTTTACGTTCTGCAGGCGTTGTTATAATGCCATGCTAGTTTTTGCCTTAGCATCACTTTGGGAAGACATATGCCTCTCACTCATAGCAAGGGCAATACTAGCTAAGAAGGACAAAAAGCTGAAAGGGGAATAGGCCTTCCCACTTTCAAATATGGCCGTCAGTTTCAAAATCTTATGCAGAGATCAGGGTATTCCTTATTGGTGAGAAGTTTAAGAACTTTGGATCCCTGATTAAGCAATGTCTAAAACTTATTAAATAAGTAGATAAAAATACTCTCTGAGGTTCTTGCTGGCCATCTTCATGTGCCTTTTCCCTCCACATACTGACTCAACAGTAATGATAGCTGTAATAAAACATCGCCTAATTTAAACAGGCGGATATCTATGCACAGATATATGGAGTCAGACCAGGTAATACATTTGTTTTCCCAGTTTCTTTAGCAAGTATGACACGAATCTGCCATTGAAATCCATGTGTGTATCTGAAGAAGTGTGGATGCACACGAAAGCTCATACCAATAACAAACTTAGTTGGTCTCTAAGGTGTTACTGGAAGGAATTTTTTTATATTGAAATCAATGTCATTGTGGCCATATAAGGTTGCAATGTTCTGTTTCCTTACTTGTTTCCTTACTTGTGAGTAAGTGCTAACTAGCAGCTTCAGTGAAGCTCACCAGTAAAGGTGATCTGGGATACATATCTATGTTTCTAGGCCACATGGGACAGGGACAGAGTGTAACCTTGGTGATTAATCTCTCTTCCTTCTGGTAGATCTTTAGAAGGCAAGTAAAAATGATTCTCTTTTGGAGAGCTTTTATTTAATAATTATCTTTGTAGTTTTAAGTTGGGAAAGTCGTTTTAGAATTCTTGCCTCATTTTAATTATATTTTTATTTTATTGTTATGACTGTTCAAATTATATGTACATTGGTTTTATTGTTTAAAATATTTGTTCTGAGCTATTTGGAGAGTTAACCCAATTTTGCCCTATTTCAAACAAGTACAAACTGTGGACTCATTTTTTTCAGGAAGTAAATTTAAGAAGCAGGTGGTTTTGTTTGTGTTGGAGCATCCATCTCCAGTAATGCTTTATGGGCAGAGATGTTTTTGGTATCAGAATAGAAAAATGAGAGAAGAATTATGATTCTCTTATCAGGCTGTATTTGCCTTCAGTGATACTTCCTGCTAATTCTATAGCCCAAGTTAATTCTAACATTTCTTGGAAAACACACAGGGTGTTAAATGAATCTTATGTGATATATTTTCTGCCATCAATTTTTAAAGAACATTTCTGTTTATGAGAAGGCTAAGAGTCCATGTTTTAACCCACCTTGCCCCCTCAGTCTCTGCCCCCTTCCCCCTTCACATTTCCTCTCCCAATTTCAGATCAGGACAGCCTTCCCTTCCCTAGAGCCATACAGATCATTGAGGTTCCAATCTGCCCAACTAGACCCAGTTAGGACAAGAATGGACCACAGACAGAGAACAGGTCTTTTCCATCTGAAGACCACTATCATATCTCCCCTTAATCTTGTCTTTATGCAAAACATATTCAGCTCTTTCTTTCTTTCTTTTAAATAATTTTTATTAGATTTTCTGCAATGATAACACAAACTACAAAGCAAAATGTTACACTAAAACAGAAAAAAGAAAAAGAAAAAAAGAAAAAAGGAAGAATAAACAGATAAACAATAACAACAAACTTAATTCTTCACAAATCCAACCTTTTAAATATCTTGGTTGACTTCCTCAAATCCCTCCCTTCTGAGTTTCCTTGTAATTAAAAGTAACAGCTTTCCAATATCATTATTAAACTAAAACAATTTTCAATTACAGTCCATCTTATTCACTTTTCTTAACATTCTAAATCCCATTTATTTTATTTATTTATTTAATTATAACTTAGTTTAATTAAATTAATTAATTAATTAATTAACTATAACTTAGTTTAATCCTTAGTTGCTTTCAAGTAATTTCTAATTTTTTATATTATAATATTTATTCAACATACTCAGCTCTTTCAATTATTTTTTATAGAACTGGGATTCCTGACCGTTCACCATCCTAGTTGCAGTTCTCTGAGCACACTCTGTTTTGTCAATATCCTTCTTACAATGTGGCACCCCGGACTGGACACATTACCAGTCCATCTGTACAGCGTCATTGTCTTTGTAGCAGAACATGAATATAATACCTAGGCATGCGAGTGCAACTTTACCAACAAAAATCACAACCTGTTTCCTGATGAATGGTATTATTCTTTTGCTTATTTGTTGTACATCCCTTTTGTGTAATGGTTTTCTTCCAGAAACCCAGTCTCACATTGATTAAAAACACGATCAAAGTATGACCCTGTTATTATATTTTGCAGTAGCAAATTTAGTGTCTTCTTTTTTTCTAATTAGTCTAAGCTCAATTTCTAGGGAGAAAGGATTAGTACAAACGCTCTCATGCCAAAATGGTATTATTAAAAACACAGGCATCAAAGTAATATTTTTAATAGTGCAGATTAGAAGTTCTTTTAGGCCCTGTGGATCTTTTTAATTTCATTTCAGTTTCATAACCTTAGTCAAAATGTAATTGCTAGCTCAAGAGGGATCTCATTTGCCATGCTCACATAGTAACTGAACATAATGACTAAATTTGCTCGTCAGAGTCACATTGCAGGCTTTTCATATAAAATAGACAATTGCTGCCTCATTGAATTTTCATCGCAAATGTCAGTCTGCAATGGAGAGTTGTGTCTGAGTAATAGTCTTGTTTTTTAAAAATAAAACAAATACAATAGAATCCACATTATTAGAAGCAATATTGATAGTGGGTTGATGTACCTGGGACCCAAGGCCTCAGACCTGGTAATCTAAAACCCTAATCTCAGCCACATTAATCAGTGGCAAGGAAAAGACGATCTGAATTTAGCTGCTGACAAAAGACAACTGAGGGCATTGCTTACCCAAGAGGCACTGGGGTCAACAGTTGTTCTTATGGTTTACCTACTGAAGTTGCTAGAGAGCTGATGAAGGGAAGGTCATTCCATACATACTATACAGCAGACATGTCCAACGCATCTATCACGATCGACTGGTTGACCTGGGAAGAATTTTGGTTGATCACCGCTGCCAAGGCATCACCCTCCCTCCCAAGCAGCCACTGCCTCATCCCAAGCTCATGTCACGGGAGGGGCTGTTTTGATGCTGCTTGCACCCACCCACCCAGCACCCACCCCTGCCCCGTCCAGAGATCAACAGGTGAAGGGCAGTATTCAAATTTAATAAAAATTAAAATAAACCAAAGCAGGGGCGGGGTGGGTGGGGAAACACCCCACCCACTTCCAAAAGTTAAAAGCCACAGGCCTGGCAAGAGAGGAACGTTTTTGTTTGTCGTTTTGCTTGTATGGAAATTTTATTGTTCCAGTGAACGAAATGCAGACCTAGGTATCACACTAACCAGCCTCTGCCTCTTCCCCGCCAGAGAAGCCGCCCTCCAGCTGCTGCCCGCCTCTTCCAGTCCTGCTGGCAGTGCCGTCCTCCCTAAAAAAGGTGGACAACTCTGGGAGGGGGGGCAGGGGCGGAGGGAGCTTTGCACCATGGTGCCGGATATGCTTAAGACGGCCCTGGCTGGAGTGCCCCCATCACCCCGCTGCTGCTGCTGCTGCTGCTGCTGCTGCTGCTGCACTTGCATCGCTTCTTGGCTGTCTCTGGCTGTGCAGAGGCTGTGGTTGGGGTAAACAAGCAGTACTGTCATCATCAGGAAGCCAGCCCACAATGGCACCCACCTGAGAGGTACCTGAAGTGTAGGGGGAAAGCCCTGATTATAGTGACATTTTAAAAATAGCAAAAGATAAGCAAGGAAGAAAAGCTGACACCAGTCAAGATAGGTCCACTGATGCGCATGGGGAAAAGCAAGAAAGAAATTAGAGGGCTGGAGGGATTAATCCTGCCCTCTCATTAAGGGCTTCACTTCACACAGTTCACGTATAAAGAATTGTCATTGACTTGAGTCAATGACCTGCTTCACTTGATTTTGAGATTCAGGTGATGATATGGGAACTTAAGTGAGACTTCAGATAATCATAGACCTTGTTCTCCTTTGGCAGGGAGAGGAACTGTACTATTCCAGCAAGCTTCTGGAAACCTTGTCTAGAATCTGGAACCAAGGAAATTCTCAAGACTTCAGCAGGCTTCTAAAACTGTACAGCAGGGTGAAAAAACAACTGGCTTTGTTTTACTAGATCTACTTTGTTTTACTAGAACCTCAAGATCCACTAGCCAGAGGATCTTGCACAGAAGACATTCAGTTAGAGTAGAAAAACAAAACAGGGTGCCTCTGAGCATATTCTGAGCCTTGAAATTTGTTTTCAGTACCTGAACATGAAATCAAAGTACCTTTGCACAGAAATTCAGCCTCTCTTATCTTCCTTTATTTCAGAAGCCTACTTTTCATGAGAAAAGTCAATTTGTTGTTGCTATTGTTAAGCAGTTAGAAGTCAGAAACTTATGTCAATCTATGCAAATCATCCAGAAATCTAACGATAGATCCCAATCTATCACCGCTGCTAGACAGGAATGGCAAGAAAACAGAAGAAAAACAAACTTAGTTGCATGATTATGTAGAATACAGAGAAACAAGGAAACACACACTCCATTAAATCACATGTAATTACTGGATTGTCCAAGTACAATGCAGGTTTAGACATATGATTAGAAATAAAATTATGTTGCAAGTTCATGAGTTCACACCTGAACATCCTGTAGCCATTCATACTGTTATATCTAATGAGCTTATGAAATAATGGAGTGATATCTACTATGCTGCGTAGTTCCTTGCTCAACATGTGTTCTTTGTGAGTGACTTATGGGTTCCACACATGCAAGGCAAACCCAGGTTTGCACACTCAACAGCCAATTTTAGCTCTCCCGGTGAGTGTTGCAGTATGAAACACATGTTTGCAAATACATTTGTCACATTCACATTTTCAGGTTTGTTCATAAAATATTTGAGGAGAAAACTTAGTCATCGGAAAATGCAAGATGTGCAGAAAGGCTTCCCTTCTTAACCAGCCAAGAGTGGCTGTTGGGCCAGAAAAACCCTTATACCACCCCTGGCATATTTTAATATCAATGAATTTTCCTACACAGAGTTTATCTCCATGGAGTATAAGAAGTAATATATGAGGCAGCTCCAAGATGAATAGCATATGCAGGGGAAAGATCCCTTGGCTCATTCATACACTGTGCTGTTGGAAAATTGAAAAGAAAACAAGCCAACCTCCATGGTGCAGACACACCCCTTCCTCCTGGCTTCACAAGTATGCCCTGCAGGCCTTTCTCCTTCCTGCACTCTGCCCAGGTGCCTTTCAGTCCAGCAGGATCACAGTAAATTGTGCCTCTTAACTTAAACTGTTTTTCTTTCCTTAAACAGAGCTATTTGCTCGCAAGCAGCAAAAAATGACATTTATGAATGGTGGTTGGTAGATAACAAGGTAAGATACCACAAGGTTATGCTGCACCAAAAAGTAGTAAATGGAATAAGAAGCAAAAAACAACAACCCAAAAAACTCTCGCCTGGGAGTGCAATTGTCCTACAATCGCTATGACGGTTGTAATTAATGTGGCCTATTTCTTGGAATCTAATTTGCATCCAGAGATAATAAAGAGATGCCCCTTTGAAATGAGTTCTTAAGAACACTGGGATATACTTGGTCATGCTAGTGCCTAGTCTGATGCAACAGCGCTAAGGCGATTGTACTTTAATGCTTGTGTGTCTCGGGCATTACAGAGTACTTAAGCAAGAAAGGTATTATTTATGTTCCAAAAAGGCAGGTTCTAATATTTCAGTACAGTTCTTCAACCAAATAATGTGTCAAAATGTGGGCAATTAGGGGAAGTATGCACAAAATGCATATATTGCTGAAAATATGGCACAAAATATGAGAGGAACCTGCATGCAAAATGTGTACATTAAGTGAAATGATGTACCAAAATGTGTGTATTAAAAGAAATGCACACTAAACCCTTGACAATTTTTCTGTGAGGAATTTTAAAGAACATTTGCAAACTGATGTTGAAATATGGACAATGGAATTTAAATTTGGAAAATGGAAAAAGGAGAAACTGGGAGAAAGTGAAATGGACAAATCCATCTATCCATCTGTAGTGGTTCTAGGGGTTGCTTGTGAATAAGCCGGTGCAAACACCTGGCTGGGTTGCCTAAGTGAACCTTTCCTGTCCGGACAGCCACTCACCCGTGGCTGTCTCAATCGCCGGCAGAATCCGTCAGTGGACGTTTCTTAAACTTCTTCCAGCAAAGAAGCTCTTTGACGCTGTGGTAACGTAACTGCCCACTTGCCCTCTGCCACTCGGCCACGCTAACCTGTCTCCTCTCTCCGGCCAGAACAGGTCCCCTGAGTAGCCCAGGCAAGCGGGAGTTACTGTTTTACAAGACAAGACAAAATCGTACTGGTAGCTGCCACCACCCCCTTAACCCGGGGAACTCCAAGCCACAGCCCAGGGGGAAGGCTGTGCCTCAATTAGTACCGGTTTCCCCCAACCCTGCAGTTTGTATCTGCAGGCAGAAATATACACGGTAGGGCGTAACCAAGCGTAAGGCTAGGATTAGCTAATTCCCAGAAAGGCACACGGCTAAAACAGTTTCTTTTCTTAAAAATTTATTTTAAAAAAGAAGAACATAAGAACACATGCAAACTTGCAGGCACATCGCTTGAGGGTTACAGAAACAAAATAAAAACATTGTAGAATATAGCTAACTCTCTACATACTTACACTACTTGCAGGTTAGGATAGAAAGAGTTCTTTTAGGTCCGCAGATGAAAAGGACAGCGATTCCCCATCACAATAGGCTGTAATTGTCGGCTATTAGGTGTAGCATTCTAGCCGGGTACAATGCGGATTGCAAGGCACGCAGAGCACACATTTCCCAGGTCTTTTATCCCCAATACACACGTGGGAACGGAACCCCAAGACCAATCATAACTTTAGATTATTTTCAAATTCTCCAATGACCGACTTGCTGATTAATCAATCTAACTCTTGGCAGCTGGGGCAATTAGGAACCCAGAGCCAGATCAAGGGGTATCCTCCCTTCCTGGATGCTATGCAGATGTAGGCAATTAAGATAGATAACATCAGTGAGAAAATGTGAATAACATAGGACCCAGGTGCTAGATCCTTCAGTAAATCAAGCTTCCTTTCCCACCATAAACTTCTCATCCTGGACGCCTGTTAGTCTAGAGTTAAAGCAACAGGACTTCTTTCCCAGGGTCCTTGTGGCTTGTTGGTTTCCCACAAGGCTTCACTCCCTTACTTGACCAAGGAATGGCTTTCAAAAATATACTAACTTTACTACAGACGCGTAGTCTCCTCCTACTCTCCCTGCGCGAAAGCCTTCTGCGCAAGGAGGGCTTAGGCAGCGGAGGACCTCTACTCTCCCCGCTGGTCCCCGGCAAGGAGTCATGGGACCGCCTCGCCGCTTCCCCCATCTGCCCCCCTTCTCCACTGGTGCTACGCTGATTCTCTTCCCCAGAAGATGGGCTGCCTCTCCCAATCCCGGGACGCTCTCCGGAATCCCTCTGGATTTTGCTCTCTCCCTCCGGCACTGATGGCAGTTCCCTGACATCCACCTCCTCCTCAGGACCCCCACCCCACCCCTGGCGCGATTTTCCGGTACAACCTTCTCTCTCTCCTCGGTCGACAATGCAGGGAATCCCCTGAAGGAACTGTAATCATCTTCTGAGGATTCAAAACCAGCCTCCCATCCGCTCAGATTTCTTCCCGCTGGTTGAACCTCCCAGTCTGATCCTTCTCCCTCGGACACCTCCCCTTCCTCCTCTTCGGAGGCAGGAAAACCCACAAAGTCCCCTTCGTCGTCTGTGGGTCCAAATTCTTCCTCCCAGAATCTAGCTAATGGTTTGGGCTTCTCCGGGAACAAACCGTGGAATTCTTCCACCAGATACCCATCAGTGATTGATTCAGCAGGGACCCAAGTGTTTTCAGACCTAGGTTCCCCCTCCCAGGCTACCAAGTACTCTACCTGGCGACCTCGCCACCTTGAATCGAGTATTTCCGTGGCTTCGTTACAGTGTTCCCTCTCCTCTACCCGCGGGTGGGTGGTAACCCCTCCCTCCCGTCCCAGGAATTCCCGCCCCTCCCTGTAAGGTGAAAGTAGGGACCTATGGAATACCGGATGTATCTTCATGCTCTCAGGCAACAAGTTTAAATGCCACTGGGTTCACCTGCTGTATTACCTCAAAAGGCCCCAGCCGCCTCGGCTGCAACTTCTTGCACCCTCCCTTTAGGGGTAACCCTTGGGACGACAACCACACCTGGTCCCCCACCCATATGGCCTCCCCCTCCTGACGGTGCCTGTCTGCCTGCCTCTTGTAAACTGCCTTGGCCCGCTCCAAGTTCAGCCTGAGTTGCTGGTGTGAGGCCTCCATTTCTTCCACCAATTGCTCAGCCACAGGTACACTCCATCCTTCCTCCCCCCGCCCCGGGAAGGCCCTAGGGTGACACCCGTAATTGGCCATGAAAGGGCTCATTCCCGTGGACACGTGTTCAGCGTTATTGTACGCAAATTCAGCCAAAGCTAATTTCTCTACCCAATCGTTTTGTCTCTCGCTGACATAGCAGCGTAGGTACTGCTGGAGTATACCGTTCGCTCTTTCGGCTTGTCCGTTGGTTTCTGGGTGCCTCGCCATTGAGAAGCTCACCTCGACCTGTAGCAAGCTCATGAGTCTCCACCAGAACCGGGAAGTAAATTGTTTCCCGCGATCCGAGATTACCCTCAATGGAGCCCCATGCAGTCTAAAAATGTGATCCACAAACAGCCTGGCTGTCTCCTCTGCCGTTGCTGCATGCGAGCAAGCTACGAAATGGCACATTTTAGTCAGTAGATCAACCACTACCATGACCGCTGCCTTTCCCCTTGACTTGGGCAGATCTGTCATAAAATCAATGGACACCACCTCCCAGGGCCTTCCCGGCGTAGGTAAGGGTTCCAGTAGCCCCACGGGGGCAGCCCTTTCCCCCTTTGCCCTCTGGCATTGGTCGCACCCTCGTACATATTCTCGTACGTCTTCCCTCACCTTTGGCCACCAGAACTGCCTGGTGACAAGTAGCATGGTCTTAGACTTCCAGGTTGGTGCCTCCGGCAATGACGGAGTTCCTCTGATTGGGAGGAACTTGCCCTGTGGGAATTTGGGTCTGTACCGCTGCGGCGAAGGCGGAGACCCATAAAAATCACAGGCGGGAGAAGCCTGTGAACGTGGGATTCGGCGGGCACCTTTTGCGCCTCCCCTACTCGAGGGGAAACCCAGTTTCGAGGGGATCCGGAGTGAAGTGGGGTGAGCGGTGCGGTGCTTCAAATCGTCTGCTTCTTCCACGGAGCAAAGCCAAATAGCTGTTGCCAGAGAGCATTGACTTTTTCCTGTGGACAATTTGACTCCAAAGTAATCACCCGTGAGTAGAGCTGAGACGGGAAAATCGGATTTTAAAAGTTTAATTTGGCATCGAAACGGGGAGGTTCAAAACAGAAAGTCCGCCTTCCCTATTTGTAAACAGACTGAGGCAGGGAGGCTGTAGGCTGAAGTCTTGGAAAGCCTTTCGTAAAAGTCTAAATTTCTATCGGTAAAGAGCATAAAACCCCCCTTGGAGGCAGGAGAAGAGGGGGGGGGGAGTTCTGGACTGAGTATGCCTGCAGGAAAGAGTGAAAGGAGTTAAAATAAAGCCGCTCTGACCCTGGAAACGGGCTGCCAGTAGGATTGACGTTTTGGAATGTTCATTGACAGTACGTAGAACGTTCCTTGACAGCTAGCGAAGGAAGAGAAATACATTGTTTCTATTGTCGCCGGCTGCTTCAAAAAAGGAGTAAAAAGTAACTGGAATCTGAAATTAACTTTGGATGGTATGAGTTTTGTTTAAAGGGGACATTGTTTCCCTCTAGTGGATGTCTCTGAAATTGGTTACTTTATAAGAGCTGGGCCAGGGGACTTCCAGCTGCAAGATAAGAACTGTGAGAATTTGAGATTGACCTTGAATTTCTCTTTTTTTTATATAAATATTTTTATTAAGTTTAACATAGGAAAAATAAGAAAAGCGTACAATAAACAACAAACAAAACAGAAAAAAATACACAATTACAAAAAGAAAAAGGAAAAAAGAAAAAGAATAAAAATGACAAGAATAAAAACAGTTTTATCTTCATACTGTTCCTTGCATTAACTTGTTTCTCCGACTTCCCCAAGTCTCCCTTCCCTGTATTCCAGGTCATACCATCAGACAGCAAATCCCTTCCCTCTGTCTTAAATAAATTTTTATCTTAATTTAAATATCCTAATTTAGCTTATTCAATTCTTATATCTTAAAATGTTGGGTCTTTTAATTTTTAAATTTTTTTAGCTAATAACCTTATTACATTCAATCTGATGTCTTCTAACATTCATTAATCTTATAATATTTCTGTAAATAATCTTTGAACTTCTTCCAATCTTCTTTCACCGTCTCTTCTCCCTGGTCTCTGATTCTGCCAGTCATTTCAGCCAGTTCCATATAGTCGATTACTTTCATCTGCCATTCTTCCAGAGTGGGTAGTTCTTGTGTTTTCCAATGCTGTGCGATGAGTATTCTTGCTGCTGCTGTAGCATACATAAAAAAAGTCCTATCTTTCTTTTGCACCTGTTGGCCGACCATGCCCAGAAGAAAGGCTTCTGGTTTCTTCAGAAAGGTGTATTTAAACACTTTTTTCATTTCATTATAGATCATCTCCCAGAAGGTCTTAATCCTTGGGCACGTCCACCAAAGGTGAAAGAACGTACCTTCAGTTTCTTTACATTTCCAACATTTATTATCGGGCAAGTGATAGATTTTTGCTAGCTTGACTGGGGTCATGTACCATCTGTATATCATTTTCATAATATTCTCTCTTAAGGCATTACATACCGTAAATTTCATGCCAGTGGTCCATAACCGTTCCCAGTCAGCCAGAGGAGAGGAGGGCAACCAAAATGGTCAAAGGCCTGGAAACAATGCCTTATGAGGATCGGCTAAGGGAGCTGGGCATGTTTAGCCTGGAGAAGAGGAGGTTAAGGGGTGATATGATAGCCATGTTCAAATATATAAAAGGATGTCACATAGAGGAGGGAGAAAGGTTGTTTTCTGCTGCTCCAGAGAAGCGGACACGGAGCAATGGATACAAACTACAAGAAAGAAGATTCCACCTAAACATTAGGAAGAACTTCCTGACAGTAAGAGCTGTTCGACAGTGGAATTTGCTGCCAAGGAGTGTGGTGGAGTCTCCTTCTTTGGAGGTCTTTAAGCAGAGGCTTGACAACCATATGTCAGGAGTGCTCTGATGGTGTTTCCTGCTTGGCAGGGGGTTGGACTCGATGACCCTTGTGGTCTCTTCCAACTCTATGATTCTATGATTCTATGATTCTATGATTCTATATTGTGACCAACATCTTGTGCCCATTTAATCATTGCAGATTTCACAGTCTCTTCCTGTGTATTCCATTTCAACAGCAAGTTATACATTCTTGACAAGGTCTTAGTTTTGGATTCTAGCAATTCTGTTTCCAATTTTGATTTTTCCACCTGGAAGCCAATTTTTCTATCCAATTTATAAGCCTCCATTATCTGATAATAATGAAGCCAATCACGGACTCTACTTTTTAGTTTGTCAAAACTCTGCAGTTTCAATTTATCTCCATCTTGTTCTAGGATCTCCCAATATTTTGGCCAGTTGGCCTCCATATTGGGTCTTTTTAAAGCTTTTGCTTCCATTGGTGACAACCATCTTGGGGTCTTATTTTAAAATAAGTCTTTATATCTAGTCCATACATTAAACAATGCTTTCCTGACAATGTGAATTTTAAACATTCTATGCACTTTAACTTTATCATACCATAGATATGCATGCCAACCAAACACATTGTTAAATCCTTCTAAATCCAATATATCTGTATTTTCAAGAAGTAGCCATTCCTTCGACCAGCAGAAAGCTGCTGCTTCATAGTAAAGTTTTAAGTCTGGCAGGGCAAAGCCTCCTCTTTCCTTTGCATCCGTTAGTATTTTAATTTTTATCCTTGGCTTTTTGCCCTGCCAGACAAATCTGGATATGTCTTTCTGCCACTTCTTGAAACAGTCTGTTTTGTCAATAATCTGCAATGTCTGGAATAAAAATAACATTCTTGGAAATACATTCATCTTTATCGCAGCAATACGGCCTAAAAGTGAGAGTTTCAAATTTGACCATATTTCTAGATCTTTCTTTATCTCCGTCCAGCATTTATCATAATTATCTTTATATAAATTCCCATTCTTAGATGTCATATTAATCCCCAAATACTTCACCTTCTTAACCAGTCAAACCTGTCTCATTCTGAAACCTTTCTCTCTCAATTTCTGTTAAGTTCTTTTCCAAAACCTTTGTTTTAGTCTTGTTGAGCTTAAAACCTGCCAATCGACCAAACTCCTGAATCAGTTCTAAAACTCTTTTCACACTAGATTCTGGCTCCTGTAATGTCAAAACTAGGTCATCTGCAAATGCTCTTAATTTATACTGTTTGGCTCCGACCTGTATCCCTCTGACCAATTGGTCCTTTCTTATCATGTTCAACAGCACCTCCAGGACTGATATAAAAAGCAATGGGGAAATTGGGCAACCTTGTCGTGTTCCTTTTTCTATTCTGAACTCCTCTGTCACAACATTATTAACAATTAGTCTAGTTTTTTGTTCAGAATAGATTGCACCTATACCATTTTCAAATTCTTGGCCTACCCCCATTCCTTGGAGATTCTTCTTTATAAAGCTCCAAGAAATATTATCGAAGGCTTTCTCCGCGTCCACAAATATCAAAACTGCTTTTGTGTTTATATTTTCCTGTAAAAGTTCCAAAATGTCTATTACATTCCTCACATTATCAGATAAATGCCTTCCCGGGAGAAAGCCTGCTTGGTCCTTATTAATCTCCTCTACTAGGACTTTCCTTAATCTTCTAGCCAAAATGTCTGCAAAAATTTTATAATCCACATTTAGCAATGATATAGGGCGGTAGTTCTTAAGTTGATGCTTTTCAGATTCTGTCTTTGGTATAAGTGTCACAAAAGCTTCTTTCCACGTTTCAGGTGCCCTTTTCCCCTGTAGTATGTCATTGCAGACTTCTTTCAAGGGCTGAATCAGCCAGTCTTTCAATATTTCATAGTATCTCGAAGTCAGTCCATCAGGTCCCGGAGATTTGCCCAATTGCATATTCTGAATGGCACTCTCAACCTCTTGTTCTGTTATTTTATAGCTCAATTTAGATCTATTTTCTTGAGATATTTTCGGTAGCCCATTCACTTTCAAAAATTCCTCTATATCCACTTTCTTCTGTGGTTGTTGAGAATATAGCTGTTTAAAGTACTTTTGAAAAGCACTCCTAATTTCAACTGGATTCTGTATAATTCTTCCTTCCACTTCCAAATTTGTAATCGTATTTAATTTCTGTCTCTTCTTCATTTGCCACGCCAATAACTTCCCACATTTATTTGCTGACTCAAAAGTTCTTTGTCTCATTTGTCTAATCTTCCATTCAATCTCTTGGTTTATCATTTGCATATATTGAACTTGATATAACTTTATCTCCCTTAAAATTTCCTGTGATATTGGTTTTGTTCTCAATCTCTTTTCTCCTTCTTTGATCTTTTCCAAAATCTTGTATCTCTTTTCCTGTTGTAGTCTCTTCTTGAGTGCATTCTGTTGTATCAAGAACCCTCTCATCACAGCTTTGCTTGCGTCCCAAACTGTTCTTTTCTCCACAGTAGTGTTCAAAATAATCCTTCAAGGTTTTCTGGGCCTTCTTGGTTATTTCCTCATCTCTAAACAGAGTGTCATTCATCCTCCAGCTAAAGGAACCAGTTGGTAGTAAGTTCATCACCATCTTTACTGCGTTATGGTCGGAGCAAGTCTTTGGGCAAATTTCCACTTTTTTTGTCTTCGGGGCCAGTCCTCTAGTGATCCAAATTTGGTCAATTAGTGTCCAAGTCATTTTGGCTTCAGAAAAGAAGGTTCCCTCTCTTCCTAAAGGGTTTTTAGTTCTCCAGATGTCAACCAAGTCCAAGTTATCGGTCAATTCAAAGAAAGTTTTCGGTAGTCTCCCATCTTTGGTGACTACCTGCCGTTGTGCCTTGTCCATGTTTGTAGAAACTACTCCATTCATATCTCCCATCAAAATCACATTGTACTCCAAGTAGTCTATCAATGTCTCATGCAACTTCTTAAAAAACTCGAATTTTCCTTCATTTGGTGCATATACACCTACTATCAAATATTTCTGTCCATGATGCTGAATTTCAATTGCCAGATATCTTCCTTGTTCATCCTTGAAAATAAACTTTGGTGACAGGCTCTCTTTAGCATAAATTACAACTCCTCTTTTTTTAACCTTATCCGATGAGATAAATTCTTGACCCAATCTTTTATTAATTAAAATTTTCCTGTGGAGCCTAGTCACATGTGTTTCCTGTAAACAAATCAAGTCCAATTGTTCTTTTTTTAGAATGTGAAAGATCGATTTCCTCTTTCTAACCGAGTTCAAACCGTTACAATTCCAACTTAATAGTTGCAGAGACATGATGTGTTTATTCTGTTATGTTCCTCCGGATGCACCCAAAGTCTTCTCTTTCTCTTCCGATCCCGGTGGTGTCTTCTTTTCCAAGTTCAGTTTCAATATTGCTTCTGCAACGTCTTTCCTTCTCTCCTCTAGTGAGTCCGATGGGTCTATTCCTTTTAAAGTTTCTTTCTGTAGATCCTCCTCGTAGACTTCCAGAAATTTGTCTTTGTCTTCCACTGATCTTATTTTTATCTTTCTTCCTTTAATGCTGAAAGAAAGTCCTTCGGGGAATTCCCACCTGAAGATAATGTTGTTCTTTCTCAACTGAGTGACCAAGTCTCTGTAGTTGGACCTGAGGTCCTGAAGATGTTTCGGGGTATCCTTGAAAATTTCAGCTCTTGATTGGTTTATCTCCAATGGTTTTTGGAAGTGCAAACCCAGAATCTTATCCCTTTCTTCTTTGGATCTGAACGTAATCAAACAGTCTCTTATTTTTATTCTTCTACTTGTTTTGCCAAGTCGAAAGGCACTTACTGTTTTGAATTCCTCTTTTTCCAAATCCAGTTCCCAAAATTTTGCAAATTCTTGTGTAAGAAGATCACTTAAACCCTCTTTTTCAATTTCCGCCACTCCTCTGATTCTCAGATTGGTTTGCTTATCCTTCAGTTCGATCATAGAAAATCTTGCTCTATGGTCCTCAAGTTGGCTGTTAATCGGTGGTATTCTTTCCTCTGTAGCAGCCACGGCCTCCCTTGCTTCTTCTGCTATCTTCCTTGTTTTGGCAGATTCCTCCAGCAATTGTTTAATTGAGTCTGTATTTTGCTTGATACTTACAGTATTCTGATCTATTTTAGATGATGCTTCTGCCACCCTTTTATTTGTTTCTGCAACCTCTTCTGTCAATTTATTTATTGATTCTTGAAGTTTTGCAAATCCTGCATTTATGAGTTCTTCTGTTGAAGACATCACTTTTAATTTGGGTTGTGCAGAGGCACCTCCTGTTGGTTCGGGTATAGATCCTCTCCTTCCCGTGAGAAAAGATTTGCCAGACCTCGTAGTTTTCTCTTGAAACTGGTCTATTTTCCCTTTTCCCTCTGCCATAACATACCAGATTGTCTCAAGGCCACTTTGCAGCTGCTATTTACTATCAGCTTCAAAAGAGAAACAGTGGAAAATTCCTCAGTTACTTTTGTTTACTTTGTAACAGTCTCAGTGCCCACCAGGGGGACACAATGGTCACACAGAGGAGAAAGTTAAAATGTCTCCCGTCTTTTCCCTCACAGCAACTTAATAGCAATATTGTCCCTTCAAAGTATCCAAAGTCTTCAATAGCAAAATTAGTCCATTTGCAGAAGTAAAGATCCCTAAAACACTTTCCGCGATCTTTTTTCAAGGCTTTAGTTTCAGTTTGACAGCTCAGGACCAGGCGTCCGAGCGGTGATTTCCAATGTTAAAAGCCTCTTTTCCACGTAGGCAGTATAAATTTCAGTCCTTACGCCCTCTTTCCCTGCCTCCCGAGGGGGGGTAAATCCTTCCCAAAACGTCCAATTTTAATCCTTTAAGTCCCTTTTTGGGTTTTAGTGCACAAAGTCTTTGCTTTCAGCTATTTACAGAGCGGAAGGCTGACTTCCTGTTTAGACCTTACCGCTTCGGTTTCAAAATTCCGTCTTTTACTTTAAGTCCCGATTCTTTTCCAAATTTATATGCTTGTTTCCTTTAAAATTTTTATATTTCCCCTACTCACAGGTACTTCTTTGTAATCCAAATTGTCCCAAGAAGTTGAGCGCTCTCCGATTACAGCTGTGCGACGTCGCTCCGAGGAAGGAGCGATCGACTCTCAGCACCGCGCCAGCCCCCGCCACACTCCGGGACCTTTACTGGGCTCCAGAGACATTTTGGGGAGGTGCTAATGGTGCCCGCCGAGTCCCACGGTCATGGGCTTCCTCCGCCTACGATTTCTCGGGTTCACCGCGTCGCCGTAGCGGTGGAACCCCCGCTTTCTCAGAGCTCTCCCCTCCGCTGTTCAGAGGGCAGCCGCCATAACCGATGGCGCTCAACCCGGAAGTCTCTGACCTTGAATTTCTCAAGTGTTATGGTAAATGGAAAGGAAAAAAACAGGTGAAATGTCGACAGAAGAGACCTTAGTGGTTGTATTAGTGAAAATAAACGATTCGTTGGAACAGCTTCATAGGAAAATTGACAATTTGGGACCAAAAAAGGTGGACACTAACACAGAAACCATTCAGAGATTGATACAGGAATCTATTTTGACATGGCAAACTGCGGATGAATTCAGGAAAGAAAACCCTTGCTGTTGAATGTAAAACAATACAACTGGAGTGTGAAAGAGCCCCATCCATTCAGAAGGAATTCGATGTGACATCTGATATGATGGAAAAACAGAAGAATTTGAGGACCAGAGCCCTATCTGAATTGGGAAAGGAAAGCTTGACAGAGCTTCAGCAGGAGACTGGACTAACATTGGTTGAGAAAGAGAGGCTTTTGGGGGCCATTATGACCGCCAAAAATGTGAATTTATTTAAGGGTAACTGTGAAGGACGTTGGTTTGAAGAGAAGGGGGATTGGGAAACATGGTCAAATCTGAAGTTGCTATTGTTGGGCCGAGTTGTTGTGGTGGGGATGAGGGTTGCAGTGATGCCGGGGATGTTGCTTTTGTTCCAAATAGTGCAAGTTTTGGATGGGATGGATTGTATCAGGAGGTGGCAGAGGGATGTTTTTGGAGTTGTTTGGCAGGGCAGGAAGCCTTGAGTAAAACTTAAGGTATTGACCGATGCTAAAGAAGGAGGTGGACCTGTTCTGTCAGTAGTACAGTAGCCCTTCCTTTTCCTCAAACCCTCCATTGACTTCCTTTCCGTCCCTGAGTTCCCTGATTTTTGTCTGAGCAAACTCATAGTCTCTGGTGAGCCCTGCCAGTTCTCGTTTCCCAACCAACGTTCCCCCACACACCCACCAGTCCTCGGGGAACACCTGCCTGGTCTCTGGTGGCCCCTCTCCTTCCTTGTACTCCGGTTTCCGGGAGAGAGCATCTGCCCTTACGTTTTCCTCTCCCGGCACGTATCGGATCTCAAAGAAAAACTTGGCGAACTCCTGGGACCATCTGATCTGTCTCTGGTTGAGCACTCGCGCGGTCCGCCAGTATTCCAAGTTCTTGTGGTCAGTTTGGACCTGGATCTTGTGCCGCGCCCCTATCAATAGATGTCTCCATTGCCGAAATGCCGCATAGATCGCAAGCAGTTCTCGGTCATACACCGTGTAGTTTTGCTCCGACTTGTTCAGCTTCCTAGAGAAAAAAGCACAAGGCCTCCAGTTCTGCTTGGCCCCGGGCTGCAAAAGGACCGCTCCAATCACGCGGTCGGACGTGTCCGTCTCCAGCCTCATGGGCTTCTCCGGATCCACGTGCAGGAGCTGCTTTTCCGAGGCGAACACCTTCTTCAGTTTTTCAAAGGATTGTTGCGCATCCTCTGTCCACGCGAAAGTCTTTTTGCTACTAAGACAATCCGTTACGGGCGCTGTCAAGTGAGCGAAGTTCTTTATGAACTTCCTGTAGAAGTTGCTGAAGCCTAGGAACCTCTGCACATCCTTTCTGTTTTTGGGGGCTTTCCATTCCAGCACTGCCTTCACTTTGCCCGGATCCATGGCTAGTCCTTTGTCTGACACCCTGTACCCCAGGAACTCAACCTCCCTGGCGTGGAATTGGCATTTTTCCAGCTTGACCCACAACTGATGCTTCTTCAATCTCTGTAGCACCTCCCTGACGTCTCTGACGTGTTGCTTTTCATTGTCTGAATAGATTAAGATGTCATCCAAAAAGGCTATGCAATTCTTGTACAGCAGCGGCCCCAACACATGGTGCATGAAGGCTTGAAAGCAGGCGGACCCCGATTGCAATCCAAATGGCATGACTAAGTACTCAAAAGCCCCCAGGGGGGTGAACATGGTTGTTTTCCATTCGTCCCCCTCCCTTATCCTAATCAAATTGTATGCTCCCCTGAGGTCCAGCTTGGTAAAAATCTTCCCCTGCCTCACACGTGTTAAAATATCGTCAATCCTGGGCATTGGGAAATTCATGGGTTCTGACACCAGGTTTAGGGCCCGGTAATCCATGACTAATCTGGGCTGATTAGTCTCTTTTTTGTCCACAAAGAACACTGGACTGCCTCCCACCGCCTTTGATTCCCTTATGAAACCTCTCTTCAGGTTCTTGTCAATAAACTGCCGCAACTCCTGCATCTCCCGGTCGGACATGGCATACAGCTTACCCACCGGTAACTGAGCCCCTGGAAGCAGGTTGATTTGGCAGTCAAATGGCCTGTGGGGGGGCAGTCTGTCTGTCTCTCTCTCACTGAAGACCTCCTTCAAATCAGCATATTGTGTTGGCACCTCCCTTTTTTGCTCCAGGGCCACCCCTGCCACCCTGGCCACAGTCCTTCTTGGTTCCTTCCCTCCCAGACAGTGTTCTAAGCAGTAAGCTGACCCAAAGGTGACCGACCGCTGATGCCATGACACCACTGGGTCATGTATTGCCAGCCAGCTCATTCCCAGTATTATCGGGGGTCCTGCCAGCATGGCCACGTGAAACGCAATGGTTTCCATGTGCCTGGAGACACTCATTCGCATTGGCGGTGTCTGGTGTGTCACTTCCCCTCCCAGGAGTTCCCTGCCATCGATGGTGGTCACCTGCAAGGGAAAATCTAGTGGCAACAGGTGGAGCTGGTGCTCCAGAGCGAAGTCTCTGCTGAAGAAATTACACGAGCTGCCAGAATCTAGCAACGCCTCCACTTTGACGGGGTGCCCATTTGGGAGTTCTAGCACCACCTCTATGGCTATAGCTGCCTTGGGAGGGTCAGGCTGGGGCACTTCTATTGGTTGCTGGCCTGGCTGCTGCCCCTGCTGGTTGGCAGCCAGACGTTGTCGTTTCCCTGCTCCGGCTCTTCCTCCCCCTTATCGTCGTGGCCTGCAGCCCCCATGATGCCTTGCCAGGCTTTTCGTTGAGGGCAGACCTTTGCAAAATGTCCCGGTTGCTGACAGAGGAAACACTTCTTGGTAGTTTTCCACTCCTTCCCCTCCCTTTTCCGACCTTCACCAGTGTTTGAAACTTCGTGCGTGCGCGCGCTCCATCAATTTCCATCGGCTCCGCTGCCTGGGAAGGCTCCCTCGGCATCTCTGGAATGCGGTTGTCATGGAAACGTTCCGCCCTTATCTCCCGCTTCTCCTGAGCCCGCGCTTCCTGGCGTACACCGATTGCAAGCATAGCCTTTGTGAGTTCATCCATCGACCGCGGACGGGGCGCTCGGGACAACTCGTCTTTCACTTCGGGGGCCAAACCCGCTTCAAACAACATTTGTACTGGTTCAGAGTCCAGATTCCACCCGAGCTTGTGGACTAACATCGCAAAACGCGACCAGTAGTTTCTGACGGACAGGCTCCCCTGCTTGCACCCCATCAGCTCCCTCCGTGTCACGCTTTGCTCAATCTCGCTGGAGAACATCGCGTCCATTGCCAGGTAGAATTTCTTAAGATCTTTCAAAGCGTCATTCCCCATCCTGCAGATGTCCAATAATGTAAGCCACTCTCTCCCCGTCATCCGCAAAGTCATTTTTCTGCAATTCCAAAGCGTACTGAATTTCCGTTCGGAAGGCATTGTAGTCTTGGGGCTTTCCACCAAACTTGTGTACCAGCCCCGGGACCTTCCTCCCTATCGGGGTGGCTCTGACCTGTGCATCCTGAGCCCGTCTCTCCTCCAGCCATGCAGACAGGGTAGCGACATGCGCCTCCAGGTATCAGTTTCTCTCGACCAGACCTCGCACCATGGCTTCTTGCTCTGTCTCTCCGGCCGGCCCTGTTTGGCTCATCGTGCTACCTCTCTGGTGCTGCGCACAAGCAATGTCAGTGACTGACGGATTGCTGTAGTGGTTCTAGGGGTTGTTTGTGCATAAGCCGGTGCAAACACCTGGCTGGGTTGCCTGAGTGAACCTTTTCTGTCCGGACAGCCACTCACCCGTGGCTGTCTCAATCGCTGGCAGAATTCGTCAGTGGACGTTTCTTAAACTTCTTCCAGCAAAGAAGCTCTTTGACGCCTAGTCTTCTCCTACTCTCCCTGCGTGAAAGCCTTCTGCGCAAGGAGGGCTTAGGCAGTGGAGGACCTCTACTCTCCCCGCTGGTCCCCGGCAAGGAGTCATGGGACCGCCTCGCCGCTTCCCCCATCTGCCCCCCTTCTCCACTGGTGCTACGCTGATTCTCTTCCCCAGAAGATGGGCTGCCTCTCCCAATCCCAGGACGCTCTCCGGAATCCCTCTGGATTTTTTTCTCTCCTTCCGGCACTGATGGCAGTTCCCTGACACCATCCATCCCTAATAATGTCATATTAGCATGTTTCCCCTATTAAATATAAGGGGTGAGGAGTTTTCTCAAGGCTGCAGCTAATAAGGCAGCTGCATGTGTTTGCTGCCCTAAGGGATTCCTTGAGCTGCATGAAACATGGGCCTGCCATCCAAGTGGCTTTGTGGGCAGCACTCTGCAGCAAGCCGCAGATACAGTTGCAGAACCTGAAGCCTTTGAAGACTGCCAAGCAATTCCTGATGCTTACCAATACAAAGGGAATTGGTAGATTCTGTAATTAGCATCACTTCTCCAAGCATGACCAAACCTTGCTAATAGGGTATTATAATCTCTCCACAGCAAGCTGGAATGAGAAATCACATACACAACGCAAGTACAATGTCTGCCCATAAAGGCCCCCCAGTTAGCAGGCAGACAACAGGAAAGAACAAGATTTAAAGTCTCTGAATCTCAAGAAGCACTTTTTCTCCCACAGAGAGAAGTTTATGCAAGAAGAAAGGGGAAGTGACTGGCATAGGCTCACTTTCTATTTTGGATGGAACAGGTAGATTTTTGCTGAATTAAGGAACATTATGTGTGTGGGCATGCCAGCTATGAATGGCTGCTTCCTAGGTCTTGGATTTAGTCCAAAGAAATATAATTTGCTGCCTCAATAAAAGTCAAAAAGTGTGGGGCTGAGATGGTTTAATGGAGCCAAAATGGGAACACAGGAAACATCCAAGGATGGCAACATGACCTAGGAAGCAGCCATTCATAGCTGCTATTCCTGTCTCTATATTTCTCCAGGACCAGGGGTTTTTCCAGAAGTGAGGCTGTCCAAAATATTCTCTGCAGAACCCTGAAGAGCTATGGTTTTGATTTTGGTTTGGTTGGTTTTTGTTGATGCACAGCAGCAGAAGGGTTTTCCTTTCTTCCAAAAAAGTTTAAAGCTTCATTTAAGTTTTTTAAAAATTCAATGTTTAAAGCTTCATTTAAGTTTTTTAAAAATTCAATGTTGCTCTGCATTAAAAAAAATTAAAAATGAATCTCATCGTTTTTCAGACTGCATTCTACACAGCCTTATTAGAGGCCTAAAAGGAAAAGCTGGTGAGAAGCTACAAAGTTTTTAAAAAAATATGCAAACAAACACTCAGACACTGCATAATTATTTAAAGGTAAGGAAGAGCAAGAGGCAAACCATTCGCTTCCTCCCTTCAAAAGTATGAAACAAATCTGAATTTTAGAGTTTTAGTAGGCCTAATAAAGTATTGTCCTAATATGGAATATGGAAGGAAGGGAACCCTTTTAATTCCATCACAAAGACCCCCTGGACCCATTTATCTGTAATTTAGCAGAGTTAATCCACAATGGAGAGACCTGTAAATTCCATCCACTTTGGCCCAAAGGGAAAAACAGCCTTTTTATATCAATATAGTATATTTTTTTAATATATTGCAACAAATGGGAAACAGATTTGTTTTGAACAGAGCTTCTTGGAACATGAAGCACAGATAAAAGCACAGAGTGCAAAGAGTGATTCGGAAACTAATCAGCACTTTTTTAAATGCACAGAAACATGGTGAATCTTGGGGTCTGGGACATCCCTAGTGAAAATGAACCCAAACCCAAAAGTCTGAACCACTCTAATGTACCAGGAAATGTATCAGTGGGCTCTTCCCAAATGTATTTGGGCTCTTCCCAAATAGAAGCAATGGGATCGATCCAACAAAAGCTTTCCTTACTATTTCTTAGCTGTTCCCTTCTTGATTAACATAGCCTGTAGCCCAATGTCTGGCCAATCCAATATTTGCCTTCTGTATCTGACGTGAAATTCAATAGACGCCGAAAAGGCGTTTGACAATGTATCTTGGCAATTTCTAATAAAATGTTTGGAAATGGCAGGGATAGAGGGCACATTCCTGGAAGGAATAAAAGCAATTTATTCACAACAAAGTGCTAAATTAATTATTAATAACAACTTAACAGAATCCTTTGAAATTTCGAAGGGTAGAAGACAGGGGTGCCCTCTGTCACCGCTTTTATTTATTATGGTGTTAGAAATAATTACAAATAAGATAAGGAAAACTTCAGAGATACGCGGAATAAGAATTGGAGTGAAAGAATATAAGTTGAAAGCATATGCCGATGATCTTATGTTGTCACTGGAAAATCCAAAAAATAGTGTTGGTAAAGTGTTAGATCTGCTAGAAGAATTTGGAAAGCTATCCGGCTTTAAACTAAACAGAACAAAAACTAAAATGATGACTAAAAATATGATGGAAGAGGTTAAAACCATCTTGAATTACAGACTGGGATCAAAGTAACTAAAAAAGTAAAATACCTCGGAATTTGGCTTACGATGAAGAATATAAACTTAATGGAAGACAACTACACAAACACATGGAAAGAAATAAGGAAAGACCTGGATACCTGGAACAGAATAAAACTCTCTTGGTCGGGAAGAATGGCAGCAATTAAAATGAGTTTATTGCCGAAATTGCTGTTTTTATTTCAAAATATACCGATAATCAGGGGAACCTCAGTATTTAAAGATTGGCAGAAGGTACTCTCTAAATTTATTTGGCAAGGAAAAAGGCCAAGAATTAGATTCAAATTACTCACAGATCAAAGAGATGGGGGGGGGGATTTGCGGTTCCAAATTTGAAGTTGTATTATGAAGCCTCGTGCCTTTGCTGGGTTAAGGATTGGATTGTCATTAGAACACAGATCTGTTAGATTTAGAAGGCTTCAATATAAGATTTGGTTGGCACGCTTATTTGTGGCGTAATGAGGTAAAGGCCCACAAAGGATTTTCCAATCATATTATTAGAGGGCCATTGTTGGAAGCATGGGAAAGAAATAAAAAATACTTGGAAAAAAATACCCTTGGTGGTTATCACCAATCGACATTTTAACAATAAAAAAAATAAATATTGAAGGAGAAAGATGGACTTATGAAGATCTGTTAGTAAAAACAGAAAATGGATGGAAGATTAGGCCACATGAAGAGATAAAGAACAAACTGACAGGTTGGATCCAATTTCATCAAATCAATGCCATGTGGACTGAAGATAAAAAGAATGGAATGAGTGAAAAAAAATCTAGATTCCAGATAGAAATATTAGAAAACAAATCAAACTCCTATCAAAAATGTACAGCCAGTTGCTTGATTGGGACACTAAAGAGTCCCATGATTGGAATGTGATAATGGAGGGATACAATCTATTTCAGAGAAACAGACCAGACAAGAAAGGAGGAGGAGTGGCGTTATATGTCAGGGATGTGTATACCTGTGAAGAGATCCAAGATTTAGAACCTCAAAGCCAAAGTGAGAGCATTTGGGTCAAAATTAAGGGAGAGAAGAATAACAGTGACCTCATTGTGGGAGTTTACTATAGATCCCCAAGCCAAACGGAGGACATAGATGATGCCTTCCTGGAACAGATGGCCAAGCATGCAAAAGGAAGGGAGATAGTAGTAATGGGGGACTTCAATTACCCAGATATTTGTTGGATGTCAAACTCAGCCAAGAGCATAAGGTCAAACAGATTCCTCACTGGCCTTGCAGACAACTTCATTGTCCAGAAAGTGGGAGAAGCAACCAGAGGAACAGCCATTTTAGATCTGGTCCTAACCAATGTTGATGACCTGGTTAATGGGGTAGAAGTGGAAGGATCATTAGGCGCAAGTGATCATGCTCTACTGAAGTTTACTATACAGCGGAAAGGAGCAGCCAAGCATACTAGGACTCAATTTCTTGACTTTAAGAAAGCCGACTTCATAAAACTTAGGGAAGTGCTGGGTGAGATCCCATGGACAGTAATACTAAAAGGAAAGGGAGTTCATGATGGCTGGGAGTTTGTTAAGAGGGAGATAGTAAAAGCACAACTTCAGGCAATACCAATGAGACGGAAACATGGAAGGTGCCTAAAGAAGCCAGGGTGGCTATCTAAAGAACTTTTAACTGAGTTAAGATTAAAAAAGGATGTGTACAAAAAATGGAAAAGGGGGGAAACCACCAAAGAGGAATTCAAACAAATAACCAGCACGTGTAGACACAAAGTCAGAAAAGCTAAAGCACAGAATGAACTCAGGCTTGCTAGAGAGGTTAAAAGCAACAAAAAAGGCTTTTATGGGTATGTTCGTAGCAAAAGGAAGAACAAAGAAACAGTGGGGTCACTCAGAGGAGAAGATGGTGAAATGCAAACAGGGGACACAGAAAGGGCTGAACTCCTCAATGCCTTCTTTGCCTCAGTCTTCTCCGATAAAGAAAACAATGCCCGACCTGAAGAATTTGGAGCAAATGATTCAGCAGAGAAAACACAGCCCAGAATAACTAAGGAGATAGTACAAGAATACTTGGCTAGTTTAGATGTATTCAAGTCTCCAGGGCCAGATGAACTGCATCCAAGAGTATTAAAAGAACTGGCAGATGTGATCTCAGAACCACTGGCAATCATCTTTGAGAATTCCTGGAGAACAGGCGAAGTCCCGGCAGACTGGAGGAGGGCAAATGTTGTCCCTATTTTCAAAAAGGGGAAAAGAGAGGACCCAAATAATTACCGCCCAGTCAGTCTGACATCAATACCAGGGAAGATTCTGGAGCAGATCATTAAGCAAACAATCTGTGAGCACCTAGAAAGGAATGCTGTGATCACCAATAGTCAGCATGGATTTCTGAAAAATAAGTCATGTCAGACTAACCTGATCTCATTTTTTGACAGAATTACAAGCCTGGTAGATGAAGGGAACGCAGTGGATGTAGTCTACCTTGATTTCAGCAAGGCATTTGACAAGGTGCCCCATGATATTCTTGTAAAGAAGCTGGTAAAATGCGGTCTTGACTATGCTACCACTCAGTGGATTTGTAACTGGCTGACTGACCGGACCCAAAGGGTGCTCATCAATGGTTCCTCTTCATCCTGGAGAAGAGTGACTAGTGGGGTGCCACAGGGTTCTGTCTTGGGCCCGGTCTTATTCAACATCTTTATCAACGACTTGGATGATGGACTCAAGGGCATCCTGATCAAATTTGCAGATGACACCAAACTGGGAGGGGTGGCTAACACCCCAGAGGACAGGATCACACTTCAAAACGACCTTGACAGATTAGAGAACTGGGCCAAAACAAACAAGATGAATTTTAACAGGGAGAAATGTAAAGTATTGCACTTGGGCAAAAAAAATGAGAGGCACAAATACAAGATGGGTGACACCTGGCTTGAGAGCAGTACATGTGAAAAGGATCTAGGAGTCTTGGTTGACCACAAACTTGACATGAGCCAACAGTGTGACGCGGCAGCTAAAAAAGCCAATGCAATTCTGGGCTGCATCAATAGGAGTATAGCATCTAGATCAAGGGAAGTTATAGTGCCACTGTATTCTGCTCTGGTCAGACCTCACCTGGAGTACTGTGTCCAGTTCTGGGCACCACAGTTCAAGAAGGACACTGACAAACTAGAACGTGTACAGAGGAGGGCAACCAAAATGGTCAAAGGCCTGGAAACGATGCCTTATGAGGAACGGCTAAGGGAGCTGGGCATGTTTAGCCTGGAGAAGAGGAGGTTAAGGGGGGATATGATAGCCATGTTCAAATATATAAAAGGATGTCACATAGAGGAGGGAGAAAGGTTGTTTTCTGCTGCTCCAGAGAAGCGGACACGGAGCAATGGATCCAAACTACAAGAAAGAAGATTCCACCTAAACGTTAGGAAGAACTTCCTGACAGTAAGAGCTGTTCGACAGTGGAATTTGCTGCCAAGGAGTGTGGTGGAGTCTCCTTCTTTGGACGTCTTTAAGCAGAGGCTTGACAGCCATATGTCAGGAGTGCTCTGATGGTGTTTCCTGCTTGGCAGGGGGTTGGACTCGATGACCCTTGTGGTCTCTTCCAACTCTATGATTCTATGATTCTATGAAGATGAAGAAATAAAAGATGTAATGGTGAAATGGGCGATAAACTTTGGATACAACATAGAGTTTGACAAGTGGAAGAAACTTTGGAATAACGGTATGAAATTCTCGGCATGCACAGCACTTAGAGAGAACATGTATAAAATGGTACATGTACAGGTGGTACATCACGCCTGGAAAACTAGAAAAAATGTACAAAACCGGAGACAAATCATGCTGGAAATGTAAGATCAAGGAGGGCAATTTTTATCACATGTGGTGGTCTTGTGAGGTAATTAGAAAGTTTTGGGAATCTATTTACAATGAGTTAAAAAAAATATTCAAATATACCTTCACAAAAACCCCCGAGGCTTTCCTTCTGGGGATAATTGGAGAAGAAATTAAAAAGGAAGACCAAACACTTTTCCAATATGCAACAGTGGCTGCTAGAACACTAATAGCACAAAACTGGAAAACATCAAAAATCCCAACTATTAATGAGTGGCAATCTAAACTATTTGATTATATAGAATTGGCAGAAATGACACATAAAATAAGAAACCAAAAAGGTACAAAGTTTAATAATGAATGGAATAAATTTATGTCATACATTGAAACAGATGTAAAAAATTTAAAAATCACAGTAGGCTCGATATAACGCTTGCGACGTAAAGAGCTTTAAGAAAATGAAACTGCAGATAGAAAATCCATTGTAACACATTCCGAAACCGAGATGAAGGGAAGTCAATTATTGTTGTGTGACTTAGTTATTTGTTACTGTAAGTTTAATTTGTTGGTGTTTTATGTTATGTAATGTATTTTTTTTCTTTGTTTGTTTCTCTTTTTTTGGTGTTTTGTTTGTCTTTTGTGTTGTTTTAATGTTTGATGTTGTATAATGAATTGAAACTAATAAAAATCATAGGAAAAAAAGAAAACGAAATTCAATATACCATATTTTTCCGTGTATTGGACGAGGTTTTTTGACTCAAAAAACAGGTTGTCCAATACACGGATAGTGGCATGGGGTGGGGAGAGAAGCAGCACGCTGCCAGCCAGTCGGGAATGCGGCTTCCCCAGAGGGGAGCGATCTGGGGGGTGTTTCCTGCCCACAGCTGCGTGAAGGCTTTGAGCCAACTTTGAGCCATCTCCCCTCATTTTCTTAAAACTGTGTCCCTCAAAATTTTGGGGTGGATCTTATACATGGGGCGTCTTATAGGCAGAAAAATACTGTATCTGCCTTTATTCAGTTAAAGCTTAAAAAATAATAATGCCCATTTACACATTTATAGGGGTTTGGCATGCTCAATTGCCTGCATAGACATTAAGCAATTAATTTAAAGGCTCTAATTAAGAGGTGTTCTGCTTTCCAAAGCAGCTGTATGAAAGTGGTACAAGGCTAAACAGGTTGGCTGTGATTTGTAGGTCTGGGGGCACAATTGAAGATTATTCACAGATCTGCCTCATAAATTGTCATCATGGTCAGGTTGACCTTGATAGGGTTGCCATGTGTCCTCTTTTTCCAAGTCACATCTTCTTTTTCCCTGGGTATGTAAAATGAGAGCCGTCAGAGCAATCAATAGTTAAAAGTAGAAGTCAGCAAAGGTGGCCTCTTTTTTGCTCTTCAAAATATGGCAACCCTACATTGAACCTTTAATACTGGAATCTCAACCACTCTGTGCTGAATAACCGTGAATAACCGCACAACAGGTCAAAGGTGTTATAAATGGTGACAGAAAAAAGATGAGTCCACTAGTAGTAGATACATGTGTGAACCAATTCAGAACAGGGATCTGTGTGCACAGCCCAGAGGCTGGACGGCACCAATCCAGAAGGGCCTGAAAGCATGAAAGCCTATTCTGGGTAAACAATTGTTGTTTAGTCGTTTAGTTGTGTCCAACCCTTTGTAACCCCATGAAACAATAGTGAGGGCCAATCATGGGCAGGATTTGAGGCTGTAAGAGGAAAGCTGGGATGCTACAGAGACATGCAGAAGTGCAATCAAGTAGGCACTACTTTTACAGTGGTGCCCCGCAAGACGAATGCCTCGCAAGACGGAAAACCCGCAAGACGAAAGGGTTTTCCGTTTTCAGAGGCGCTTTGCAAGACGAATTTCCCTATGGGCTTGCTTTGCAAGACGAAAATTGATGAAAATTTTTGAGTTTTTTTTCCGCTCCCAAACCCCTTTTTCTGAAGCGCTAAGCTGCTAAAAGCCTTTTAGCAGCAAAACCGCTAATCCCTTAAGCCTTTAATAGCCGTTAATAGCCCTTAAACTGTCAATAGCGCTAATAGCGCTAATCCGCTAATGGGCTTGCTTTGCAAGACGAAAAAACTGCAAGACGAAAAGACTCGCGGAACGGATTCTTTTCATCTTGAGGGGCACCACTGTATTTGTGCTAGTAATGAGCACATTTGGATGCAAACTCACTTTCCTGGGAGTAGGGAGAAAGAGCCTGGACTCTGAAGCTTAAAAGTTTGTTGACAGTATCCATCTATCCCGGGAAACAATGGAGGATGGTGCCTTTGGGGGGTGAAGACAAACCATTGGAGAGTTTCAGCACCTCCTCTTGCAGTGTTAGGAACAAGAACAAGACAACATGCATGACTCCAGCATTGTGATCCTCTACGAGAACAAATGTGACCACCAAGCTGTAACAAAGAACTACACAACTTTCAGAAGACATCTGAAGGCAGCACTGTATTGGGAGATTTTACATGTTTCATATTTTATTATGTTTTTATATATGCTGTAAGCCGCCCATAGTGTCTGGGGAAACCCAGCCAGATGGGCGAGGTATAACAACAACAACAACCATCACAGAATTTCCCTGTTGAGTATAGCAGGGAAAGCCTTTGCCCACATAGGTGAAAGAAATGCTTTAACAATATCCTCCAACCTTTAAGTTTGCCATTATGGAACCAAGAAGAGAACAAATCCTTGGGTTGGGCGTTCCAGACACCCTTCTGACTCTCATGAGTGGAGTGTGAGAACTGAGCAACTCCTGAATGATGAAAGCTAGGAGAAAAAAAACAAGTGAAGGGGGGCATGATAGAGGCATATACAATTGTTCATGGTGTAGGAAAAGTGGATTGTGCTAAATAGGGTTGCCATATTTCAAAGAGTGAAAATCTGGACAGTTTTTGACCTATTTTTATGGAAAATTGGCAAAAATGACACTGCTGACATGGGTTGCCATACATTCAGATTTCCCCAGACATTTTCCCGATTTCCGCCCGAACACTGCTGCCAACTGCAGTATCCCGAATACGTCCAGTAAATTCCAGACATATGGCAACTCTATAGAAGCTGGTCATCCATTGAAGCTGAATGGGGGCAGATTCAGGTCAGACAAAAGGAAGTTACAACTATGGAAGTATCAATGGCCACCAGCTTAGATGGCTTTCTAAGAGGATTAGACCGATTCATGGAGGATGGGGCTATCAATGGCTACAAGTCATTACAGTCGTATCTTGGAAGTCAAACGGAATCCGTTCCAGAAGTCTGTTCGACTTCCAAAACATTCAGAAATCAAAGCGTGCCTTCTGATTGGCTGCAGGAAGCTCCTGCAGCCAATCGGAAGCCCCAGAAGCCCAGTCGGATGTTTGGCTTCTGAAAATCATTTGAAAACTGGAACACTCACTTCCGGGTTTTGATCGTTCGGGAGCCGATTTGTTCGGAAGCCAAGGCGTTTGAGATCCAAGGTACGACTGTAAGCTTCCCAAAGGACCAGAGGAACTAAGCGTGGAAAAGAACAGTAGGAAAGGGCTCTTGCCCTCCTGCTCTGCTTGTGAGCTTCTGCCTTCTATGGCAACATGCTAAAATAATTCCTCATTTCCCTCTCCCTCTCAACCAACAGCTGTGCCACATCCACCACTTGTGAAAACTGATACGCCCTTGAGTCCAAGTCAGCAAAAAGCATATGCATATGTTAAACATGAGCAATATAGAATACAGCAGCTGGTGAATGACCTTCATAAGGTATGTGGTCCACATGTGACAGTCCCCTCCCCCCAAGTTTCTGAACATATCAAGGCAGACCAATAGTGCATCTAGCTCCATTTTGTCTACAGAGAGCTTCAGACAGGGAATATTTCCCAGGAGATGCCATGGATTGACCTGGGATCTTCTGCATGCAAAGCAGATACATTGAGCTTTAGCCCGTCAGTCACTGCTTCAAGTGTGTTTTGTTCAAGGGTAGCTAATTCAACTGGGAGTGACTAACTGATCCAATGACTCCAGTCCTAATGCAGATACACAGCCAAATGGAAGGCTGCCAGCAATAGACAGTCAATTGGCAAACAGAACTCTCTGCAGGTGGGTCATACCATATCAAGTGATCCAACTTTTTTATCTCATGTCATCTAATTTTCTTAAAATTTTCTACACTTGTTGAATGATCAAAACTCAGTTTAAATCTAATTTTTTTATTTTTTATCTCATCCTGTTTGTGAGTTATGAGGGTTTGAAATTTCAAAAAATTGACAATTTTGGCTTTGCCTGGCTACACAAAAACCTTAAAAGCTCAGCCCAGAATTGAGATACAGTGGTACCTCGGGTTACAGACGCTTCAGGTTACAGACTCCGCTAACCCAGAAATACTACCTCGGGTTAAGAACTTTGCTTCAGGATGAGAACAGAAATCATGCTCTGGCGGCGCGGCGGCAGCAGGAGGCCCCATGAAGAACAGTTTCAGGTTAAGAACGGACCTCCGGAAAGAATTAAGTACTTAAGCCGAGGTACCACTGTACGTCAAAGCTAAAACACCAATCTCTTCAGAACTTCATGGGCTTTGATATTTCACAGGATGGACTTACTTTAAATTTTAATTGTAAGTGACAAAATTGAAAATTTTTAAAAGTGATTATTAAAATGATTTAAAAATTCCAAAACAATTGTATTTATTATTTAATATTTCTAAGAGCTATCTGCAAATATCATCTTGATATTAGTCATGTCCAACTCTTCGTGACCCCGTGGACCAGAGCACGCCAGGCACTCCTGTCTTCCACTGCTTCCCACAGATTGGTCAAACTCATGCTGGTAGCTTCAAGAACACTGTCCAACCATCTCGTCCTCTGTCGTCCCCCTCTCCTTGTGCCCTCCATCTTGCCCAACATTGGAGTTTTTTTCCAGAGAGTCTTCTCTTCTCATGAGGTGGCCAAAGTATTGGAGCCTCAGCTTTACGATCTGTCCTTCCAGTGAGCACTCAGGGCTAATTTCCTTCAGAATGGATACGTTTGATCTTCTTGCAGTCCATGGGACTCTCAAGAGTCTCCTCCAGCACCATAATTCAAAAGCATCAATTCTTCGGCGATCAGCCTTCTTTATGGTCCAGCTCTCACTTCCATACATCACTACTGGGAAAACTATACGGACCTTTGTCTGTAGACAAATAACCTTATATGGGTTCTATTTAAGATAAATGGGTTTTATTGGAGTAAAATATAACAGAATAAACAAGATTTCAAACTATAATATCAGTTACTTCAGGTATTTATTGAGAAAATTATACAATTAAAAGGTATCTGAACAGATTGTCAGGCTTTTCTTTTAAAAATGTGTTCCAAAGAGGAGTGATAGCTTGTTGTTGCATGACAGAAATAACAAAAATTCTTGTTGGCACTTCATTTCATGAACTAAAACACAAATCAAACAGATGAAAAATTGAAATGTTAAATTTAAACTTAGTTTTGATCATTCAACAAAATATTAACATGATAACATGAGGTAAAAAAGTTCATCACTTGATATGGAACAACCTGGGTGGGAAACATAATGTTATTTAAAGTGAAAATATTTATAGGCTGCCTTTCTGAGCACAACTCATCCAAGGCAGCTCATAAGAAAAAGTCAATTCAGTATCCACAGTACAAGAAATGAATCCGCAAAATATTTCTACAACGGCCCCAAAGTTACTATGTCAGCACTTTATTTTTAAACCGTTTAGGCCTGTTTTCAGCAGATGCTTCCAAAGCTGCATGCAATACAAAAAACAGCAGCCATCACAACGTCATTGAGAACAGAGTACAAAATATCCCAGCAGAAGGCCCAGCTCAGCTTCACTAAAGTTCAGAAAGCATAAAGGGAAGGGTCTCTGTGAGCCTCCCAGAAGAGGAAATTCCAGAGTTAAGGTACCACAGACCAGGGGCAAAAACTATGGTTTATTTCACCCACATCAAAGACCCAGTTTGGCACCCCCACATGCATTTGCACACACACACAGACACACACACACAGACACACAGAGACACACACACGCAATGAGCCTCAGTGGTGCCCCTGGGGCAAAAAATCCAGCTAGTCTCCCCCACCCAATAGCTATATCTTTGCAACAGACAAGAAAGCCCCATATCCCTACTGGAGCCTTATGAGTGCACAGGACCTTGCAGCCTGTGTAACACGGGCCCATTCAGAACTTTTAACCAATGCGTTGAAATGAGTTTATTTCTCAGATACACTTGTGGTTCTCCCTTTGCACATCTCAGAGGTAGTTCATTGTTTGCTAGCCTAAAAGGTCTGGAGTGAATGCAGAGCAGTGTATTTTCATACCTCACAACTACAATTAGATGGTGCTGTTGCTAAACCTTTACAGGAAAGAATAAGGAGGGCATTCCTAGACCTCTGGACCTAACTCAAGTAAAAGTGAAGTGGCAATGAAGTCTGCTTTAAAATTCCCTAGCAGCACTCCAGCTCCACATCTTACCAGGCATTTCTGAGAAGCCTCAAACTTTTCTAGCTAATGTTGTACATTGGCATTCCTCCTATCTGTGGCTCTTTATTTGGCATAAAAACTTTTAAAACCACAGGAGGCATGTTTTGGGCATCTGTTCAGCAATAGCTTGAAACAGGCTTTAGATGCTTCCTCCTGCTTGCCACATTGCTCAAGGAGGAAGTATATTTCTCAACTCAGAAAGCAGAGAAAGTACAAATGTAATAGAATCTGCCAGGAAATTTGTTTTGTGATCTTCAGCCTATCCATGTATCAACAGTGGGCATGAACCTCTCTAACGTTAATGTCCATGGCTGGAGACTGGGCTTACTTTGAGCTGGTAAACATCAGGGCTCTCTTTGAGTGCATACTATTGAGTAATCATCAAGAAGGATGACTGAGCATATGCAGAGTGCATTTCCCTTAACACTATACACCAGGTGTTGTCAACCTGGTCCCTACCGCCCACTAGTGGGCGTTTCAGGATTCTAGGTGGGCGGCGTGGGGTTCTATCGCACAAGCTGAATCCTCCTTCCATCGAGCGCTGGTGGGCGGTAAGGAAATTTTACCATCAAGAAAGATGCATTAGTGGGCAGTAAGTATAAAAAGGTTGACTATTTCTGCTGTACACATTTTCTGTGCAGTGGGTCCCTGTTACTGCTTTATGCACACTATAATTCTAGATGCGGTTAGTCACTCAGGCCTCCTACAGTCATGGTCACTCCATTCAAAGGTCTGTCATGGGGATGAGGAACCTGCGGCCCTACAGTTCTCCTCATCCCTGACCACTTACTGTGCTGGCTTGGAATGATGGGAGTTGGTGTCTGGCAACACCTGAAAAGTCACAGAATCTCCCCACTGGTCAATCAGAAAGTTTTTAGCAGATTTTCAAACTTTGGGACTGGAGGGCAAGTTTCTTCCAGGTCCAATTCTCCAGCTTTCCACACAGGTTCAACTTCAAGCCCATCCCATTTTGAAACTTGTGCACTTGCAAGAATGCCATAATACTACCATTGCCTTAAGAAAAGTTAACACCGTTGTGGTAAAACAGGGGGAGTTGATCATTTTGATTTTCATTTACCACATGACAACTTGGTTGTGACAAAGGATTGCAATCACTTGAACACTTGGTTGCTAACTCTCCATGTGACCTCTCTTCAGCTGTATGTAAATAAATAGAATTGTAGAGTTGGAAAAGGCCCCAAGAGTAATCTAGTCTAACCCCCTGCAATGCAGGAATCTGCAGTGCAGGCCTGCAACGCAGGCCATCCAACCTCTGCTTAAAAACCTCCAAGGAAGGAGAGTCCACAACCTCCCGAGGGAGACTGTTCCACTGTTGAGCAGCTCTTACTGTCAGAAAATTCTTCCTGATTTTTAGTCGGAATCTTATTTCTTGTAACTTGAAACCACTGGTTCAGGTCCTAGACTCCAGAGCAGGAGAAAACCAGCTTGCACCATCTTCCCTGTGACAGCCCTTAAGATATTTGAAGATAGCTATCATAGTGCCTCTCAGCCTCCTCTTTTCAGAGGCTTCAAGTTACAAGAAAGGAGATTCATCAGTGCCTGAGAGCCGTGGGTGGACTTTTGCAGTCCAGAGACTGGGTGATCATAGCTGGATCTCCGTAAAAACCACATGCTCCTCTTTCCCAGAAAAGCCTCCCTTGTATTGCACCAGCTCCTGTCCGTATGCCAAACACACCGCATCTCCTCCTTGACTGACCTGCCTTCTTAGAAAAAAGGCACACATTGCTAGGTTAAGAGGTTAACCATGTTGTAATCTTTAACAAGAAGTTCCTGAAGTTCATGAAACAGTTTGTGCTCTCTGGATATGCTTTACTAACCGATATAGTCTTTCTTCAATTCTCCAGGCCCTGGTAGTGTCCTGTTTGGATTATTGAAATGTATTGGACATGGGGCTGAAATATGGATTCCAAAATGGCTCAGAAACTTCAGTTAGTTCAAAATAGGGTTGCAAGATTGGATTGAATGTTTCAATCATTTTACACTGATGCATTCTTATCTGCACTGGCATTCAGGCTATTTCTGGGCTCCCTTCAAAGACCTGGTGTTGATCTTGAAAGCTCTTTGTAGCCTTGGACCAGATTAGCTGGCCTCCTCCCACATGTACATCTCTAGACCTTAAGAACGTATTATCATCAGTCCGGCATATGGGAAATATATCAGGTGGTAACACAGGACAGGACCTTCTCTGTAGTGGTGCCACATTATAGAAAGTTCTCCCTAGGAACTTACTCTGAGTGCTGACACTTTTGAGATTTTGATGGCTGGCTGAAACCCATCTATTTGTACTTGGAGATAATTAGTCCACGGTTGTTGGTAACTTTACCTTTATATTTTTACCTGCTCTGTTTATTTACTGTGAATATATTATTGCTGTTTTAAAGTTCTGCAACCCTTTCTGTGAATGACAGGAAAGTTTAAAATGCTAAGAGCATATGACAAGCCTTCCTTGATCATATCAAAGCTTCATCTGGTCCAGCAGCCACTTTCCACAGCAGCCAATCTGATGCCTATGGGAAGAGGACAAGCAGGGCATGATCACAACCACAGCCACTCTCTCCCTGATTGGGTGCCCCAGTAACTGGTATCTAGTTACCAGATTTTTTTCAAAGAAGCAGTGGATACTTTTTTGGGGGGCGAAAGATAAAAAAGTTATTTTTTAAAAAAGTTTGTTTGCTTTTTTAAAAAAGAAGTAGTGCGGTCTCTTCTGTGGTCTCCTTCTGTGGTCTCTGGGGCTCCCGCAGGGCTGTGGGAGAAGATGCTGCCCCAGCTGCAAACAGGGCACGGGTGGTATGATATGCTACCCCCTCCGTATCCTTCCAGAGGGGTTTGGAGCACGTTCGGGTACTGCCTCGTCTTCCCCGCTGGTGCCCTTTCCCTGACTCCAGTAGCCCCACTCCAAGAGGACACCTTCCTTCCCTCCCTCCCTCCCTCCCTCGCACCCTCCTGTCCATTCATTCCCTCGCCGGCTGTGAGAAAAGGTGCCCGTCCCGCGCACAAGTTCTCCCACTCAAGGGGGCGGCCTCTGGCGGCACGCAGAGCAGGCGGGAGACCAGCCTGCCCGCCCACAGCCCGAGGGTTAACCGCAGCTGGTGAGCAGAAGAGGCTGCCGCTGTAGCCTTGCTGAGCCCGCCCTGCCTGGAGATGGGGAGCGGCACTGGCTGGGGGAAGTGCGGCAGCATGCGGGTTCTCCCAACCCTGGCGGCACGTGCTGCTCCGGCTGCCGCCCCACTTAAGTCAACAGCTGTTAGGCGCCTTCAGTGGTGGGCGCCCCCCAGAATTTGGTGCCCGGGTGCACCCCTTGCACCCCCAGGTAAAGACGGCCCTATTTCCAAGCTCATCAGGGTGTATGAAGCAATACTAAAGAAGCCTTATTTGTCTTTCCACAACCTTGATTAGGAGCAGGAGCCTCTAGATTAGCTAATTTATTTCTAGGCATGCTCAAAACCTAGCACCTATAACTTCCGTGTTTGATTAAACAAGAGTGTTTGTCAAAAGAAAAAGGCAAAGGTTTAATGGGAGCCTCACACACAGTGAACTTGGAGTATGTCACCGATTGCACAATTCCAAACGTCAAACCCCATGGAGTAGAACATCGTGTTGGATTTATTCCATACTGGGCTTCCTAAAAAGAACTGCTCTCCAAAGCATTTTTAATGCTGCTGTTTCGCTTTGGCCAGTGCCATCTGGCAACTGCTATACATTATTAGTTAACCAGTTTCCTTCACCTGATCCTCATTAGGGATAATTCTCTTCCTGGTTTGTAACATGAGAAGGTGGCCTTTTCACTCAGTGGGGGAAATGTGTTTGCAAAGTACAGCGCGAGAAACAGATAGTCTAGAGCAGGGGTCTGCAACCTTTAAGACAAAAAGAGCCACTTGGACCCGTTTCCAAAGAAAAATAACTGGGAGCCGCAAAACTCGTCATTATATAAATAACTTTTTTGTCCCTTTTTTATTATTTCTTTGTTTGACCCCTCAGAATTACTCCTCCTCATAGAAATAAATGTTAAATTAACAAGTTACCTTTTTGTGTGTGTGTGTGTTCTTCACTCCCCTTCAAAACAGTGACCAGCGTACATGCCCCCTTTCAATGCAGTGACCAGCGTACATGCCCCTTACAATGTAGCGGGCGGGCGGGCAGGAAGGTGACGTCGGGACGGTGTGTGACTAACGCACGCACCGCCCCCATGCGACGTCACAGCCAGTACAGCGCCCGCCACAGTGGGGAGTGTCGGGGCGCACAATGCGCCTCCTCCCCTCGCTAGTATCCGCCCCGGAGCTGCGGCAAAGGTGTAAAAGAGCCACATGCGGCTCCGGAGCCGCGGGTTGCAGACCCCTGGTCTAGAGGTTTGACTGGAACTGTCTTCTTCCTATTTCTTTCCCATTAGTACTAACAGATAAAGAGCCTTAATGGATGGAGATATATCAGCCTTGTTTGTTTTCATATTTCCATTAATCCAGGATTGGGGAATTTGTGGCCTTCCAGATGTTAGATGTTCTTGTCAGTCCCAGCCAATTATCGAGGATCATAGGAGCTGTAAAGTTAAGGTAAAGGTAAAGGATCCCTGGATGGTTAAGTTCAGTCGAAATCAACTATGAGGTGCAGCGCTTATCTCTGCTTTCAGGGAGCCAGCGTTTGTCCACAGACAGCTTTCCAGGTCACGCGACTAGCATGACTAAACCGCTTCTGGTGCAATGGAACACCGTGACAGAAACCAGAGTGCACGGAAACGCCATTTACCTTCCCACCGCAGCAGTACCTATTTATCAACTTAACTGGTCTGAACTTACACTGGTGTTGAACTGCTAGGTTGGCAGGAGCTGCAGTCAGACAACATCTGACTGGTCAGATTCCCTGTCTTGGTCTTACTCCATTTGTTGTTGTTGTTGTTTAGTCGTTCAGTCGTGTCCGACTCTTCGTGACCCCATGGACCAGAGCACGCCAGGCACTCCTGTCTTCCACTGCCACCCGCAGTTTGGTCAGATTCATGTTTGTAGCTTCGAGAACACTGTCTAACCATCTCGTCCTCTGTCGTCCCCTTCTCCTTGTGCCCTCCATCTTTCCCAACATCAGGGTCTTTTCCAGTGAGTCTTCTCTTCTCATGAGGTGGCCAAAGTATTGGAGCCTCAGCTTCATGATCTGTCCTTCCAGTGAGCACTCAGGGCTGATTTCCTTAAGAATGGATGCATTTGATCTTCTTGCAGTCCATGGGACTCTCAAGAGTTTCCTCCAGCACCATAATTCAAAAGCGTCAATTCTTCGGCGATCAGCCTTCTTTATGGTCCAGCTCTCACTTCCATACATCACTACTGGGAAAACCATAGCTTTTACTATACGGACCTTTGTTGGCAAGGTGATGTCTCTACTTTTTAAAATGCTGTCTAGATTTGTCATTGCTTTCCTCCCAAGAAGCAGGCGTCTCTTAATTTCGTGGCTGCTGTCACCATCATGGAGCCCAAGAAAGTAAAATCTCTCACTGCCTCCATTTCCTCCACTTCTATTTGCCAGGAGGTTATGGGACCAGTGGCCTTGATCTTCGTTTTTTTGATGTTGAGCTTCAGACCATATTTTGCGCTCTCCTCTTTCACCCTCAATAAAAGGTTTTTTAATTCCTCCTCACTTTCTGCCATCAAGGTTGTGCCATCTGCATATCTGAGGTTGTTGATATTTCTTCCAGCAATCTTAATTCCGGCTAGGGATCCATCCAGCCCAGCCTTTCGCATGATGAATTCTGCATATAAGTTAAATAAGCAGGGAGACATTATACAGCCTTGTCGTACTCCTTTCCCAATTTTGAACCAATCAGTTGTTCCATATCCAGTTCTAACTGTAGCTTCTTGTCCCACATAGAGATTTCTCAGGAGACAGATGAGGTGATCAGGCACTCCCATTTCTTTAAGAACTTGCCATAGTTTGCTGTGGTCGACACAGTCAAAGGCTTTTGCATAGTCAATGAAGCAGAAGTAGATGTCTTTCTGGAACTCTCTAGCTTTCTCCATAATCCAGCGCATGTTTGCAATTTGGTCTCTGGTTCCTCTGCCTCTTCTAAATCCAGCTTGCACTTCTGGGAGTTCTCGGTTCACATACTGCTTGAGCCTTCCTTGAAGAATTTTAAGCATAACCTTGCTAGCGTGTGAAATGAGTGCAATTGTGCGGTAGTTGGAGCATTCTTTAGGACTGCCCTTCTTTGGGATTGGGATGTAGACTGACCTTCTCCAATCCTCTTGCCACTGCTGAGTTTTCCAAACTTGCTGGCATATTGAGTGTAGCACCTTAACAGCATCATCTTTTAAAATTTTAAATAGTTCAGCTGGAATACCATCACTTCCACTGGCCTTGTTATTTGTAATGCTTTCTAAGGCCCATTTGACTTCACTCTCCAGGATGTCTGGCTCAAGGTCAGCAACCACACTACCTGGGGTGTACGAGGCATCCATATCTTTCTGGTATAATTCCTCTGTGTATTCTTGCCACCTCTTCTTGATGTCTTCTGCTTCTGTTAGGTCCTTACCACTTTTGTCCTTTATTATGGTAATCTTTGAATGAAATGTTCCTTTCATATCTCCAATTTTCTTGAACAGATCTCTGGTTCTTCCCATTCTGTTGTTTTCCTCTATTTCTTTGCATTGCTCATTTAAGAAGGCCTTCTTGTCTCTCCTTGCTATTTTTTGGAATTCTGCATTCAATTTCCTGTATCTTTCTCTATCTCCCTCGCATTTTGCTTGCCTTCTCTCCCCCGCTATTTGTAAGGCCTCATTGGACAGCCACTTTGCTTTCTTGCATTTCCTTTTCATTGGGATGGTTTTCGTTGCTGCCTCCTGTATAATGTTGCGAGCCTCCATCCATAGTTCTTCAGGCACTCTGTCCAGCAAATCTAAATCCTTAAACCTGTTCCTCACTTCCACTGTGTATTCATAAGGGATTTGGTTTAGATTGTATCTTACCGGCCCAGTGGTTTTTCCTACTTTCTTCAGTTTAAGCTTGAATTTTGCTATAAGAAGCTGATGATCTGAGCCACAGTCAGCTCCAGGTCTTGCTTTTGCTGACTGTATAGAGCTTCTCCATCTTTGGCTGCAGAGAATATAATCAATCTGATTTCGATGCTGCCCATCTGGTGATGTCCATGTGTAGAGTCGTCTCTTGTGTTGTTGGAAAAGAGTGTTTGTGATGACCAGCTTGTTCTCTTGACAGAACTGTTTTAGCCTTTGCCCTGCTTCGTTTTGAATTCCAAGACCAAATTTGCCAGTTGTTCCTTTTATCTCTTGATTCCCTACTTTAGCATTCCAATCCCCTATAATGAGAAGAACATCCTTCTTTGGTGTCACTTCTATAAGGTATTGTAAGTCTTCATAGAATTGGTCAATTTCAGTTTCTTCAGCACCAGTAGTTGGTGCATAAACTTGGATTATTGTTATGTTAAAAGGTCTGCCTCGGATTCGTATTGAGATCATTCTATCATTTTTGAGATTGCATCCCAGTACAGCTTTCACCACTCTTTTGTTGACTATGAGGGCCACTCCATTTCTTTTGCGGGTTTCTTGCCCACAGTAGTAGATATGATGGTCATCCGAACTGAATTCACCCATTCCCGTCCATTTTAGTTCACTGATGCCCAGAATGTCAATATTTATTCTTGCCATCTCATTTTTGACCACATCCAACTTACCCAGGTTCATGGTTCTTACATTCCAGGTTCCTATGCAATATTTTTCTTTACAGCATTGGACTTTCCTTTCGCTTCCATGCATATCCGCAACTGAGCGTCCTTTCGGCTTTGGCCCAGCCACTTCATCAGCTCTGGATCTACTTGTACTTGTCCTCCGCTCTTCCCCAGTAGCATGTTGGACGCCTTCCGACCTGAGGGGCTCGTCTTCCAGCGTCATAACTTTTATATGCCTGTTGTCTTTGTCCATGGAGTTTTCTTGGCAGGGATACTGGAGTGGCTTGACGATTCCTGCTCCAGGTGGATCACGTTTGGTCAAAACTCTCCATTATGACCTGTTCATCTTGGGTGCCCTGCTCGGCATAGTTCATAGCTTCTCTGAGTTCTTCAAGCCCCTTGGCCACGGCAAGGCAGTGATCCATGAAGGGGACTCCATTTGTACCTTGACAAATTTGTACCTTGACAAATTTGGCTGGATCAACAACACGGGGCATTTGACCCCCCCAGGGCCACTGGATTTCACACCAGTGAACTTTTTTGAACACTAAAGGTAAACTTCTGTTGTTGGCAGTATTCAGGTTGTGACACCCCCCCACCATTAGGTTGTCAGATGGGTCATACTATTGGTTCCACTGCCATCATTTTGAGAGAGAAAGAAGGGGAACATCAGACTTACAAGAGGAGAAAGAGAAAAGGGAAGCAAGAAAGGAGAGGGAAAGAAAGATGGGTGGGAAGAGACAGTATAATTATAATAAAAAGTAATAAAGATGACAAGCTATAAGCAGGCCCAGAGTCTGGAAAAGTCCATGTCCTCAGCACAAGCGATTCCCAATGGTAGTAGTCTCTTGAAGTAAAAACAGCAGAGAGTTTTGTGGCACCTGAAAGACGAATGCATTTATTGTGGCACATGTTTTAGTGGACTGCAGTCTGCTTCATTAGATGCCTTAAGTAACAGCTGCATATATACCTGGTTGGGACAATGGAAAAGTGTGATCAGAGGAATATGAAGTGGATATGAAGGAAAGTACCAGCATTTCAAGCACTAGGTGGCGCTACATCACAGACCATCCCTTTTCTCTTGTCCTTACTTACTGGCTAACAGCTGCTGGCCTTTCACAGATGAGTCTTCAAATAGCCTTTGAGCTCTTTTAAAGCTCCTTATGATAATATCCGCTCACATATCTGACTGTTGTTCACTAATGAGCATTTCTGCCAGTATAGATTTCACTTTTGCATTAGAAAGCCAATAGAAGGAAGACCTCCTTTTTTATTCGCTTATTATCCAATTTTCCCCTTCAGAGACACGGTACCTTTAACAGCTGCGTCACAGACAGAAATTAAATAGGCACAACTTTTAGTGTGATCAAGTGATGGAGAAAATAACTATAGTTGTTTAATTGCATTTGGATCCTGCCTTTGCTGGCTAGAGCTCAAAGTGGCTCACAAGCATCATGCAAGGAGCTTTAGGGTTGGGGGAGTGTTGGGACTGGAATGGCTGCCATCTTAGCCCCACACGCTACACTGTTGAAATGCTACTGGTTATGTGGTTGTGGTTGTTTTTCAAATGTTTTATTAACAATTTCAACATAACAGATTATCAAAACATATCATATTCATTATTTCCCCCCTTTTTCCACACACCCCTTCAAACCTTCCCTCCCCCCGAGACTTCTCTCAGCTCCTCTCTCTGATTTCTCAGCACATATTATTCTCTGCATGTTATAAAATTATACATATCCTTACATTATGTTATCCTTACCATGTTATCAACTAATAAATTTGTGTATGTTTATTCAAAACCTGCCTAGGAGTCCAATTCATTTTGTTGTCTTTTTAGATAAGTTATAAAAAGCTCCCATTCTTCCTTAAAGTCACAGTTGTCCTTGTCCCGCAATTTGTATGCCAATTTAGCCAGCTCTGCGTACCTGATCGGGTTGTGTGGTTGTTAAAGGTACCCAGTCTCTGCCAGGCAACGTTTTAATAAGCTTCACATAAAAGCTCATTTCTGCTCTGGTCCAGCCTCTTTTTCTCTTACTTAGTTATGTGTTTCTCTAAGCCACACATTGTTCTGTTTTGTCTTGTCTTTAAACAGGTCTTTTCTGACAGGCTTCTGATGGGGCTTCAGTGTCCAATTGATAGTACAGGGACTGGAAACCTGTCGCTCTGCAGATGCTCTTGAACTCCAGCTTCCATCAGCTCCCACAAGCTTCCTGATCAGGGATGATGGAGCTGTAGTCCAACAAAATGTGGATGGTCATAGTGAGAGAACCACTGTTTGGATTTGCTTGCTCTTTGTTGACCATTCCATTTATCTTAATTCCACATAGGAGATGGATTGAAAGACTTATAAAATAAAACTCACATCTGGCTATTGTCTTCTGTGGATACAGCACAAGAAAACTTTATGCATGTGTGGGAAAGGGAAATGGGGCACATCACTGGGATGTTTCTACTGCAGATATTTCCAGTGATGTGGAATTAAAAATTATGTGGGAAACATATGCAATTAAAGATTTCTTGGGGGAACCCCTTCTGTACATTTTTCTATAGGAGGTTTCATAGTTTTAGAAGATCCACATTTATTCCAAACAAGCATTTTACAAGATGGGTTTCTTAATTTAACCATGCATTTCTATGGACCCACCTTTGGTCAGGCTGTGTCTGTGGCTCAGCAGTGGGTCTCAAGCCACAAGCTCAAGACCAATGGCCTAATTTGCTCAGCAAACTTGTCGTGAGTCATATAATGGAGAGACATGCTACTCTTGAATTCCATGGTGGAAACTTGTTGGCATCCATCTGACCTGAAAGATAGTGGCTTGTGTCTCTGTGGGCAAAGACAAACCACTGGAGAATCCTGTTGTAGCTGCAGAGACTTGTAACTCCTAACTGCTGCCTCCTGCATTGTTTTTGCTGCATTAGCAGCACCAAAGTGACCTCCCTAAGATGCAAGCCTGGGCTACACAGTCAAGAAGACCTCCCTCTCAGCCTCACTGATGGGGTCTAAAGGAAAGCAAAGCAAGACATCAGACACCAGCTTAGCTGCAGGAGTTGCCAAAAGGAGGCGTATAAGACACCATGCAACCATCTTAGGGACTTCACTCTGGATTTGTGCAGGGTTTGCTCTTTATTTAGCCTTTTCTTCTCCTGAAGATGTACTGCAAGGCAGTAGGTACAGATTTTTCTCCCAAAGAAAAGTTTTCTCCCAAAGTCTTTCTCACAGATGAGTATAGCCACAAGGCAGCAGTGGTTTAGGACCAGGGTTTTCCTTCTCCTAGATGGGCCGCCTTCTCAGGTGGATGAGCCCCATCTGCCCCTCCTTTCCCTCTACAGCATGTGCCTTCTTGACCATTGGACCCACTCTTGGTCTTGCCCACTCAATCTGCTGGAGCCTGTCTTCACAAGCAGGGGACATTTCTAACTCATGGAGGATTTGAGACCCATTGGCTACCCTTACATGGTTTAACAGGCCAGTCAAAGCCATTTCCTGGGATATGACCACTGTTGTGTGCTGACAGCTTCCAGGAGTCACAGGTGAGAGCTGTATGCAGGGTAGGCACCGAAGGTGGACAAACAACCCCAGAAGGAGCATGACTTCCCCTCCCCTAAACTCTATTATGAATTATACCTTATCCCAGAAAATCACACTGCCATAAAAGTCAACAGGTTGCTATGCAATATTGATTACCTCCCACAAAACAGTGATATAGCTCAATATTAAACAAGCATCATCAGACCAGTCTTATATCTAATCTCTGATCTGTCCATTTAGGTGTCATTTCTGCATGATCTTATTGCTGGCAAATAAAAGAAGTCAATAAGTGCAACAACATTTCTTAAGTGTCAGTGAGTGCAGTGTGTACTCAACACCCTAATGATTTCAACAGGGCTTGTGTGAGGAGGTCAAAAGGCTGTGCAGATAATCTTAACAGTAATCTTTATTTGAGTAATACCATCATTCAACAGAGGCTATGGGCTCTACAATGCTGGCATTCACCCGCAGGTCTCTATCAGCAAATGTTCATGATGTGAGAGGCTGGGGAGGGTTAAGGTAAGTCACTGAAAATATGAAGAAGTGTGCATGCACATGAAAGCTCATACCAATAACAAACTTAGTTGGTCTCTAAGGTGCTACTGGAAGGATTTTTTTTATTTTGAAAATATGAAAGCGATTTAAAATAGTCCTGCAGTGAGCTTTGTCTATGTGTACAAGTTCCCAACAAGATTGGCAGGTTGGCGTGATTTTCTTTTTTAAAGGCCTTGTGGGCCAAGACTGGCTGAAGATTCCCCACCCCTACCTTATAGGATTGTAAAGTAGGACTCCTGGGCACCCTCCCAATGGAGGGCCCTGAGGCAGAGGCCTGTAACCAAGAGTGGAAGGAAGTAGTTCTTTCTCCAAACAGTGCTGCATCCAGCAGAAGCCTAAGATATGAGCTGCAGCAGCATCCCAGAAGATAAAAGATGAGTGATCCAATCAGTACAGGAAGGTGAGGACTGCACCCCATAATTTGTTCCCTGCATGTGGCTCTCATGCAAATGCTGCCAGAAACTGATGCTATGTTTGCACGAAGTGCCCTTGCCCTGAACTTGATAGAATCAGGACCACAGTTTGTTGTCACTTACAAAGGAATCTGTTACCCTGCTAAAATATATAAATGTGTGATGGGCTGTGCATGATTTGGAAGAGTTCAATCCACCCTGGGCTAAATTGTGTTGCTTAACAGGCAGACGCCATGGTCTAGCAGCCAGCTCCAGCATTTCAAAGAATGCTGGGGATGTTCAAGGTCTTGAAGCCACACAAGAATTTGCAACTACAAGAAGTTACGTTTCCTTTTAAAATGGGGTCATTAATGCCTTGGGTCACATTTTGGAGGATGCAGTCTATGCCAAGGGCTAGTAGGGACAAACCTTAGCACTAAGGGAAAGGCTGCAGCTCCTTGAAAGAGCACCTGCTGTGCATGTAGAAGTTAGGGCGGGGAGAGCCTCTTGCCTGAAACTCTGCAGAGCTGCTGCCAGTCAGTGCAGACAATACAATGGGCAGCTTCTTATGTTCTTATATAATTATCCTTCCTTTTATGCATCTACAGTTCTACAAGAGAAGCGAATTTAAATAAGTAGGGGCACCATTCTTCAGCAGGTAAGGTGGCTGAGTTTAAGTGCACGGCTCTTCATTGCTGCCAGTAAATGTGACTGTAGAAGTACTATAGTCAGCAAACTTTTTCAACAGGGGGCCGGTCCACTGTCCCTCAGCCTTGTGGACGGCCGGACTATATGTTGGGTAAAAAAATGAATGAATTCCTATGCCCAACAAATAACCCAGAGATGCATTTTAAATAAAACCACACATTCTACTCGTGTAAAAACACGCTGATTCCCGGACTGTCCGTGGGCTGGATTTAGAAGGTGATTGGGCCGGATATGGCCCCTGGGCCTTAGTTTGCCTACCCATGTACTATACAGTACAACCTACTGTATCACCATAAACATGAAATAGGTGCTGTACTAATGGGATTAAGAGTTGAGCTGGATGATTTCAAAGTCCCTTCCATACCAGCTATTTCTATAGATGAGAGACTGAAATCACTGCTCAAGGAAAATGACTTATAAAATGTTCAAGTCTTTGGTTAAGTAAATACACTGTAGTCTGCTGGGAATCCCTTTGTTATGTAAGCTTGGGGCAATATGTTACCATAAACTGAATAGCTGGAGGTGCATCTGGAGGGCCATGGGGGCAAAAGAGGGCATGTTTTTCTCCCCTCTTCTCTGGCTGGACGTGATGTCACCAGGCTCTCTGTGACACCAAGTCAAAGAGAGAGAGAGGTTTAATCTCTGGAAGCTAACAGCATTTGGGGGCCCTAGAAACCTGTTGGGGAAGCAATGAACTTCGGAAAATTTGTTGGAATCAAGCTGTATCTCTGTTTATGCTCAGCCTATACTACAAGTATATAAACCACATTATCACAAAACACCAAAGTCTCCAGTGGCTTAATTCCCAAAGAAGCTGAATATGGGTGCTGCCTGTGTGGTTGACCTTCTTACAATGCTGAGAAGAGGGTATAGAATATAGTGTGTGTGTGCAACAAGTTTTACTACGATTTACTCCACTAAATACACTTCAGTGTGGACTTTCTCAAAGTAACCAGGGACATTATTTTATGACCATTTACAAGTTACATATAAGAATGAGTCACAAGCTCAGTGAGTTCACTCTTATCAGCAAGCTAGAAAAAAATATATGCTGTTCTGATAAAAGAAGTTCCCAGTACAAATCTCAAGGTAATTTCTTTTTTATTTCATACAAAATAAGACAGTTGGATTCTTTTCAATCAGCACGCTAACAACCTTTCATTATTGTTTAGCTATCATGTTAGAAGGAGATGGCCAGGCTGACCTAAACAGCAAAGATATACCATGAAGCTTCATTTTCAGTCTAGCGCTTATTTTTTCCAGCAATGCAGAATGTCATTACTACAAAAATGAAGATTAAAGGCCCAACTGACTGGTGGGGGTTGAACACCAAAGCAACTATATACAATTGCCAGTTAATTGCAGTGCAGGGATGCAGCAGGGACTCACCAGATGGAGTGGAGGTTGATTCATCAACTTCCTGGCCGGTGGGTCACTGTTGCTTACCAGAGCAAGAGGAGCAAAGCAGCAAGGAAGTCAGTGCAGTGCAAACACACGGCAGGAGTCCCAGATTGGCTCTGCGAGTGCATTTGCAACACACTGACCTGCCTGCCCCCCCCGCCACTTCCTGAAAGCAACAGTGACACACCTCCTGGAAACCTTTCATGGTAGCTCTGCCCACCTGGTGAGCTGCTTCTGCATGGCCGTTTTCAGAGAGGGTTACTTAGCCCTTCCACATCCATTGATTCTTTACAGAATCCTCCCCTCAAGACTTTCCTCCCTAGCTGAGCTTATTTTACAGTGCCAAGGGAGGAGCGACACTGCAGTGGGATCCCAGCAACCAGGCTGGGTCTGGTCTATTCTGATCTATTCCTCAAACCTGATGACCAAGCAAGCAGGAACTTGAGCAGGAGCAATATCTAGCTGGCATGGAAGCAGGACCCACAGCGGAAGCATATTGATGCTGGAGAGGCACCAAAGCCAAGCTGAGGGAGAAGCCAACAGCAGGAAATAGACTTGAAACCAGAGCCAAGTAATGCTGACCAACACAGAAAAAGCTATTACAATATCTCCCACTCCTTACAGAAGAGGCTGAGGGATTTATGTCTCAACAACTTGGCCCTCCTTTGTCAGGTTACAATGTATGCCTGGTTCCTCTCTGGCTTTTCTCTTGAGTAGACCCCTGAGGGTGAAGCCTACTGGCAGCTGGGTCTGGGTTTTCCACTACCATCTCTGCTCCTGTGCTTCAAGGGTAATGGGAGAGTCTTGGGTCAAGGCAGGGGCTGAGGCACTGTGTGAGAATGCTAGCAAAACTGAGTAGCTCTTCAAAATCCTGCACTGTGCAAGGGTTTTCCAGAGGGTTCCACACCTCCTCCTTCCTAGGGTCATTTCTAGTGCTCCATTTCTCTTGCAACCCACCCTCAACCTGAGCTCCATGTTTTGCAGGCAGCATATGGGCTTTAATACTGCCTCACCCATTTGCCGTCTGGCCCAGAGCTCCTCTCCTGAGTTTCCTTTGCTTTCCCAATGGCTCATCTCCCAGGCTATTATTATTATTATTAATAATAATAATAATAATAATAATAATATACCGTCCTATACCCAGAGGTCTCAGGGAGATTCAATTACCTCATCAGGAAACTGGCTGGGCTTATATTTTAACATTTGCTGGATCCAGGGGTCCAGGAGGCTTGATTAAATTCTAGCACTTACTGGACCCAGGAATTTAGGGGAGTCTGGCACCTGCAAACTCATAACAATATGATAGCTGCAGCTATTTAACAAATTAGGTTATTACTGTTTAGTTGCTGTGTCATGTTTTGTTGTTATTGACGTTCATGCTGCAAAGGAACCGTGGCTTCAATTCTGACTCTACAGATTTGAGGACTTTCATCCACTCGCGTCACTGAAGGTTCAGTTCTCCTGAATATATTTACTGCTGTTGTTGGGCAACTGGTACATTCCATTCTCCTTGACAAGTTCATAGGGGCGGACCATGCATCACAAATGACAACAGTGAAGTTGGCACAAGTAGAACTGGAACGAGGTTGATTTATAATGAGTTTTATGGTGTGACTGGTGGTTGGGTGGTATCTTTTCACTCCGTGGCTTTGATGCCTTTGTGCATTCCTTCCTGTGTGCTTTCCAGGTAGCGTGTGCAATGATGGCAACAGGAACAAGATCCCACTTCCAACATTTTTATCAACTGCCTTAGGAGCAAGCTCTACTGGGAAATCATCAAGAGGCTGCAGGCTTTGAATTCAGCTGTGGGTGCCTCCAGACTGCTACTATTTTGCAGGAGTGTTTCAAGCAAGTACTGTACTGTGAATTTTGGTTTGTGTAATCAAAGGGGATTTAAGTGCTCAGTTGCATGGGCATAGCCGGGGAGGGGGGCAAGGGACAGCTGCCCCCTAAAATCAAATAAATAAATAAAAATATTTAACTAACAGCTCGGTTCTACCCCTCCCCTTCAACATCAAGCCTGACTATGGCCATGTTCGGTTGCCCTTGTGCAACAAATCCACTTTAGAAATGAAATGGACTTTGGGACAGTTTGGAAAGTGATGTGGCAATGCATTGAAAAATATGGGATGAATGAATGAGCAAATGAAGAGAGCTGCTCATTGTTGTATAGCCTCCCTGAAAACAAATCAAAACAAATGCTCAATAAAGACCGGGTATAGTATGACCTCTGTGTAAGCTCTGCATATAAAGATCAGGATGAATGCTCCATAAGTAGAGTTGCTTAGAGGAGCTCAGTGTCTTCCTATAGCTAATGTGACCAAACTGCTAGCAAATTACAACTGTGGAATGAATACTAGCAGGATTATACGCACCCTTTGCTGGTAATATGTGTTAAAAGTTTCCTGCACTTAAGGCACAGATAGGACACTAACAAATTGTTCGGTTTGGCCCAAGGAGTCTTCCATTTCTGTTCCAGTCACTGGCCATTAGCATCCTAGGCAGGAAAGGTTTGTGAGTTTATGCTGGCAGCAGAAGAGTACAGGAAGCATTTATTGTCAGTTCCTGAGCAGTGTTTTGATTATAAATTAATCTCTTGAGATATTACGGCAGCTGCAAATGGTTAATGAGTATCATAATACTACCTGCTTCTTTTCCTTGTCCAAAGGCCAATTGGGTCCCTGAGCCTATAAAACTCTGACGGAGCGCTGGAGCAGACCTACCCAACACTTGAGACTGAGGCAATCTGCAAAGATGTCCAAGAACATCTTCTCATTTCTCCGCTTGCTTGTGCTCTTGCTGGGCTTTGCCTTCATCTGCCTAGGAGCCTATTGCTTCTCTACAAGTGCCTCTGCTTGCAAGTGCAATAGTTTGCCTATTGCCTACTTCCTATTACCCTTGGGTTTCTTTTTTCTCATCTCTGGGATTTTCTGGAGCACTTATCATGAAGCTAGTAAGCACAAGGGCTTATTCCACAGCCTTATGCATGGAAGTCCCAGACTTCAAGAGACACAGATTAGTACCATAGACAGGTATGTATTGCATTCCAACGATTGGCCTTTGATTCCTTTCCACTTCTCATGAAATACTTTACAGCACTGCCTATGGTATACTCCTCTTCAGTTTGCTCTGTTAAACTTATCTGGTCCTTGACCTTCTTCTTTCCGTGTTATGTTCAATTATATCATTGAGTAGTTCACTGTTTCTTATTATGTAGCCCATCCTACATGATTGTGTCTTCATCATTTGCACTGGTTCTTGTCCCGGCCCACCAATATTTCTTCTTTGGCTTCCCTTTCTATCTAACCCACCTTACACATGCTTTTCCAATGTCACATTTCAAATGTTTCCAGACTAGTTTCCATTCTTCTATTTTTCACATGTCACATATATGTTTCATATGTTTTTATATAAAAATTGTGTTTGAGAGGTAAGCTTACACCTCCTGCCATCAGGCATTTCTTCTTTAAAAATGTCAATTTTGCCGTGTATGTTCTGCTTTTTGTTTTTAGCTTGTATCTACCTTCCTCTGTTATCTGGATTCCTGGTTACTTAATTCTTTTGCATTTACTCAAAACACACACATACACACACTGCAACAAGTAGTTTTCTACTTGTCATTTAAAAATCTTTATTTTATTGTCATTTATTTTTAGGCTGCAAAACTGAATTCTTAAGTATGTTCTGCAGCTTTCCTTCTGTCTCTGCTATTACTGCCATATGCACCAAATTCATTTCCTTCTCATTACTTTGAACCCTGAGTCTGCTAGTGCAGTATGTTATTATTTGTATGTCTACAAGTCTTTCCTTCCTATAGCTTCCTATATAAGTGTATATAGATGGCGATATGAAGTGACTCCATGGGCTATAGTGTCTGGAATATTTGCCACCACACATAGTGCTCTGTTATGCAAAGTCCTGTGTTGTGAGGAGTGCTGGTATGTAGGAAGACCAAATCCTGTTCTCTGCACAGACCAAAATCAATGTATGGCTGTGGCTGGGTGGTCTAGCTAGCTAGAGATTGTTATGAACATTAAAAAGACCCACATTGTGCTCCTTGGGAAAAGGGTAGCATATGCTTGCTTAGTCTCTCTAGATCAGGAACATGCTGCACTGCATGGAGCTGAGCTCTTTGTTTTAGTGGTGTTCAACAAAGTTTAAAGTTGCTCACTTTTATCTGCTCAAGCTGCTTTTGAGATTTCTGGGTAAGAGTCTCTGCCATTCCGAGAGTGAAGACCGATGCACTTAATTAAGTTGGCCTCCAGCCTGGCAGAGTTTGTTAGTGGGTCATGGATACAAATGTCACTTCCTGTTCTGTTGTGGTAACGAGACCATAAACAATAGGCAAAGCAGAAGCTCTATAAAAAGGATGTGGCACATGCCATGGTCTAGATAACCATGAAGATTGAACACTTCAAAAGAGCTTGCACCCTGCACTGCAAAATAAATCACCCTGCAGAAATAAGCTTGGGCAAAATGTGCATTTTCTGTTCACAAAGAGGGGCAGAAGAAAGGGACATATCAACTGAGCAAATGCAAGGATCACCATTCCTTGGTCAAGCTTTATCACACTGTCATAAGAATATATTATTACTGGACAATCTTTGCAGTTCACGAGATTCCACGTGTATTGCCACTTAACCAGGGTTTTTGTTTCCTTCTTAAAATTAAGGCACATATTTACAGCCTAAAGTCGTCAACGGAGGGGGTGCAGAACATTACATTTCAAGCTTGAGTCCAGACCAGAGGCCAGCCTGGCTCTCTGGTCTCTCAGTGCAGCTTCTCCCAGCCAACATGCATGGAGTTCTCCCCACTGTCTGCTTCTTCTTTCCAGAAATCATTAGACCTGTCACCCTGGGTTTCAAAAGCTGCCTGCAAAAGGCACTTTTCCTGTGCTGCCTGTAACCCTTGCAATCCCGGTTTCAAAGATTCAAGGATCTTCCCTTGAAAGGCCATCATCACTGTTGTTTCTTCAACAATCCAGCCCCAGAGAGCCATTTCCAGGCTGGCCTCAAGAGGAAGGGAGTGGGGTATATTCAGGAATTTATCAGTTTGCTCAGATTCTAACCCTTTATTGAATCTAGGGGTTTGGGATGTGGTCCCCCCACAACTGCTAACATATCAGAGCTCTGAAGGCCTACAACACAAAACTTCCCACCCAATTCCTTCCTCCTCAGCCCCCACTCCTCTTCCCTTACTTTAGATCCTTTTGGTGCCTGACTGAGGTTCTTGAAAATGGTGGTAAGGGGTCCTACCTATCTAGATTTTGAGTAGAACAGAGAATGTGGTGAGCAGATATGCGCCACAGGTGGTTGCAGACTATTCTTTTTATAAACAGTGAATAGAGACTGTCAGGATTTCAAGACAGAACCATTTTAAGCAGTGTGTGGTTTTTTGTCTCGGCTGTTTTTTGTGCAGGCCCGACTTCTACCCACCATCATACGAAGATAGCACTGATCCCGAAAAGCAGACTTTTGCACTGCCCATCTGCCCCCAGGAGCAAGTCAAGGACATGTACAACATACCTCCACCCCTTTACACAGAGAGCAGCCTGGAATTCCTGGAGGAAGCCAGCCCTCAGGAACAGTGGCCGCCTTCGTATGAAGTCTCCGTGCGGCAGGCTGCAGAACATAACTTGACCACGCGTGAAGAGCCTTGCTGCACATCTGTGTCACAGGCCAGCTGCTGAGGGAACAGCCTGCCAGAGGACGTGAGGCGGAGATAAGCTGTGCCTGCTATTTTGGGAGAGCGGCTGGGGTTAATGCACAGGATGCAAAGTGTAGTCGAAGTGAAGAGAGGCAAGCACTGTTCTATGCAATGGAGTGAAGACAGTAACTGCAGTAACTGACAGAAAGCCTGGGTAAAGTTGCTAAAGTTTTGAAGAATGTTGCTGAGTCCAGTCCAGTATTGCTGGCTAGCTGCAATAACTGGGTATGTTTGTTTACATTGTTGTAGCTTTATTCTGCCTATGCTAGGGTCAGGCCTTGCTGTCATTTCCTATCCTGTAAAGATCAACAACAGTAGCAGGAGGAAGTGCCCGTCAGAGGGAGGGGCCTTCTCAAAGGAATGACAAAAGAAACCCCCAGGCAAAGCACTGTTGAATGAGGCATGCACTCACACACACACAGAGAGAAATAAGCTCTGCTGCTGCTTTGGGGAAAGGGCATTTGTATGAAGAAGTCAACCAGCAGTTTCCAATTATGCAATTTTCCTACACCTGTGCAACTGCCTCTCAGAAATGGGCGAGGCGGCAGAGGGGCTCCCTAAACAGAGTTGACAGCACATGGATTTAAATGGCCAGTTGGAGAATGAAGGCCATGGACACTTGCACTGCGAGAGAAATTGCATTCATGCACCCTAGGTCCATATGCAGTATTTTAAATCACATTTCTTTTCTTGCATCTCCTGTGGAGTTTTGACATCAACTTAATAGAAAACAATCATTGCTAACTTTGGAGGATGATCAATAATCCACAGTTAGCTTTTGTTATTTTACCATGATGTACTGTTACTGAGGTAACTGGTTTACATAATGTTTAATATTGCATTGCATTTTTGTTTTTCTTACAATAAATTTTGTACTTGAAAACTCTTCAAAGAAAAGTGGCATTTGTTTGATTGTTGCAAACAATAGTTTGCTCTGTCTCATAGACAGCCAAAAACCACGAGACAATGATTGAAAAAGTAGTCCAAAATATTTATTTCTGCACGGAAGTTTAAATTTACTATCCAAAGTATGTACACAGTTCCTCTTACACCATTTCCTTATAAGGCACTTAACCCTGTGATTGCTCTAAAGTTACTACAGTGGGAAGCATGCGCACTAGATACCATTTTAGACAAAGGAGCTTCCTCGTGGTCTGCTAGAATTTTATTGCAGGATTAGATTTCACCTCCAGTTACCAACCACATTCCTTCTGAGCATGCTCAGTAAGTCGAAACCTTATATGGTACGATTATTTATAATTCTACTTCAGGAGGAAAGGAAGTTTAGCAGAATAAAGAAATTCTGCAAAGCCCTTTAGTGGAATGTCTTCATAGGCATTCCTGTATCTTCCTGCATCTTCTTTCATTTTACCACTATGCAAGAGTTCCAGCCCTTCCAACCCTCTTCCAAAACTACTTGCATCAAGGCAAAATGTCCAGGGAACCAATAGCTTGTCAATGTTTCAAAAAATTCCCAAGCAGAATAATGCAGGTAGAATTCTTACTTTGGAGGCTTTCCCTTGAGTTCCAACATCATTACACAAGGTCCCTAGTTCAAGGTGTACAAATTAATAAATAGGGTTGTAAGACTGTAAAAACTTGACAAAAATAGGTCTATGGCTAGCAGCTGATAGACTGTGCAATAATAACCTTAAAAAACCCTGATGTACATGGAAATGCAAACCTAGGGCTCATCCAGGCTTCCTTTTGTGCCGCTTTTCTAGGCACAAGTCTGGCCTTTAAATCTCTGTGTTGGAGTGTGGGTATATTTTGGTCCTGCCACTTTCCCCGGGAAAACCTACGTTTTACCGCTGAATTGGAACAAGCAGCAAACAGCGGTTCCGCTTATAAGAGCAAACCCGTGCCTGGAAGGCGTGATGCAAAAGGAAGTTGGATGAGCCTGCAGGGTGTAATACAAAAGGTCCCTGGCTCAGTGGGACAGAAAATGGTTTGGATGCATGAGGCTCAAGTTGCCAGCGCAGGAGCTCTGCATCTGTGTGCTCTTAAGCACAGGGCTATTTTTTTAAAGTGCCCCTTTGCCACTTACTATGGGGCTTTAAGTTAGCAGTGTTTACACAGACTCAGTGTAATAATGCTGGGCTAGAAGGACAACAATCTGCTTCAATAGAAGGCAGTTTGCCATGTTCCTAGATTCGTCTCATAAGTTCCTATAGCAGTGAGCAGCTAGGTTATCCTTGTGACAGCCCTGTAAATTAAGAGTGAAAGCAACTTAGTAAATGCAATGCTCCAGAAATCCATGAGCAAATCCCCCAAACCTCTTATACCATATGAACATTTAAATTCATTCTCACACTAGGAAGCAGCTAAAATGTGATAGTGAGCAGACCTGTTGTCCATTGCCCAGGCCTGGCGGGTCCAGTAGAAGCTATGGCTTTAGCAGTGAAGCTGCTCAGACTGGGAGCTTATATAGGAGCTGGAGGCTCTACTCCACCTTTCTTGTCTTTTAGCCAGGCCCTGATCCAAGCAAGTGTCTCCATGTGCTTCACTTTCCTCCTAAGCAACTAAGCTAGGCACACTGATGGCTCTGAAGTTCCTGTCTGGCTCACTATCCCCTCTGCTCCTGCGGCCCTTGGGAGATGGATGTGTGTGTCTGAGTCGATATATAGAGGCCCATTGTTACAGCACAGCAAATAAACAACTTGCTACAGAATGATGAGCTATGGATGTACAAGTACTATACAGACAGGAACCATGACACGTTTTTAGATTTACAAAAAAAGATGTTTAATAATACTGCAATAAAACACTGTGCTTTTAGAAGTGAGAAAACAATCAGTGCTTCGTTTACTTAGGCACAGCTAAAAAAACCCTGTGCTGCATTAGGCCAAGCTGTGTCTTATTATCAGCAATTTCATGCAAGGCAAAAATATGGCATTTCACTTTATTCAATGTCATAGTAAGTTTTGACAAATATCAGAATAAACCAAATCCCTTTCTGAAAGCACAAGATCACTCAGATTGCACTAAAAAGGAACATTTGGCAATTGCAATTAATATTACTAGGCTACTAAAATATCACAAAGTCATCTCAACAAATGACAAGCAAAGAAAAGCATTCAAAGGAGTCACATGCACAAAGAGTTCTTATCATTTCAGTGTCGTGTGCCATGGCTGGAGCCTTCATTTTCTTCTGTAGCCACAAGAACCATTTGGTGTACCCAAACATTCTTTCCTCTGCTGCATCTGTTCCATGATATGTCATGCTATGACCCTCTGATAAAGCATGTGGTCCGCTTTCAGACAGCTAAGTGAATTAGAGAAGTGCCTGAACTAAGTTCCGGAGAGTTCTTCCTGAAAAAGCCCTGCTTAGAACTATGCATTACTTCCTTCATTTCATTTTGTGCTGGCATTTAAGCATGAAGCATGAGGATGTTGTACCAGGACTTCAACATTTCACTAATGTATCTTATCTGCCCAGAATTGTTCTTCCCCTAATCTCAGAGGATTAACCCCACCATATTTCCAATATCTGAGGGCATATGACCCCTTTAAAAAGTTAGTTTTCGCAAGTTCAAAACAGTATGTTGGAAAAGTCTCTGAGTGTTCAGCTATTATGCACTTCTATAACCAGAGAGTACAGTGGTACCTTGGGAAACAAACACTTCGGGTTACAGACTCGGCTAACCCGGAAGTAGTACCTCGGGTTAAGAACTTTGCCTCAGCATGAGAACTAAAATCGTGCGCCACCGGTGTGGTGGTGGTGAGAGGCCCAATTAGCTAAAGTGGTACCTCAGGTTAAGAATGGTTTCAGGTTAAGAATGGACCTCCGGAACGAATTAAGTTTGTAACCAGAGGTACCACTGTAATGCCAATTTAGTCCCAGAACTCTGTTAAATCAGCATGTGATAACTGAACACTCCAGGCAGAGACAGTCTTTTGAATGTGCAGCATGGCTTTTTAAAGGGATCCCATGACTCTTCCAGCGTAGTAAAGTCAAACTCTGCCAATTACTCAAACGCAAAGAAGTGGAACACAAATTCATCTTGGGAGACAGTATCCAAATATTTTGAATCCAATTTATAATAGCTCATTTATTTAAAAGTGGGGGGGAGGGAGCGTGCCAGCAGTCTTTTCAAAATGTGTAAAATCTAATGACAGACAAGGGTCTCTGCCAAGACAGCTGCAGTGGCTAAATACTAAAGAAGGAGGCCTCCTTCAGGATTGTTTAGTAACCGTAACATAGTTAGTGTATCCTTTGAAAGAAGGGAGGTTGGGAAGGGGGCTGGGTGGGAAAGGGGAACTTTCATTCATCAAAGAGTTGGCTGGATGTCTATTTTCTTCCTTCACATTTTAAATTCAAAAGTCTCAATTGCACAAACTGTGCATGAGTATAGTAGATGCCAGGTTTCAAATAGTGTATAAAACAGTGCTTGTTATTCATGATAAATCAGGGAAATAAAGTACAGTGGTACCTCAGGTTACATACACTTCAGGTTACAGACGCTTCAGGTTACAGACTCTGCTAACCCAGAAATAATACCTCGGGTTAAGAACTTTGCTTCAGGATGAGAACAGAAACCGTGTGGCGGCAGCAGCAGCGGGAGGCCCCATTAGCTAAAGTGGTGCTTCAGGTTAAGAACAGTTTCAGGTTAAGAACAGACCTCCGGAATGAATTAAGTGCATAACCAGAGGTACCACTGTATCTGCTTAAAGTTGCAATACTATGCATACTTACACAGCCCTAAGGATACATGCAGAGGGTTGGGCTACACATGCCAGTAAGGATTAGAACAGCCCTATGTGCAGCTCCTGCATATATGGCATTGCTTTCACACATTCATTGACACACTGCTTTGTGTGGTGCATCTTGGGCACTGAAAGTCACCTCTCAGCAGCTGAGTCTTCCAGTCAGCTGCAGTGACCGACAGCCTTGTTTCTAGTTCAAAATAGTGAACTGCCCCTTCTCAAACTGTGTTTGGAAACAACTCCTTTTGCTTCTGAGCCTTTTCAAAGCCTGACAGAACATTTCCATACTTACCATGAGTACTTTCTTTTTGAATTAAAGCTGAGGATTCTCAAAAGGCTAGATTGCAGAGTATGCAGCCTGCTCCTGCTTTGCAAATGCAGAGCACGAGATTTTTCTGCCACACTGGCATTTTGCAATAACTGAGTCTTAATATAAAATGAACTTTTCTCTTTGGTTATTTATGTGTACAATAAGATGCTGAAGCCATAGCACAGAAGCAAATGCACTGCTGTCTTAGTGATCAGCACTGAATTTTGCTCCCTCCCACCTCCCTCAAACCCTTCAAATAATATAAGGCAAAAAAATGAATATGATTTGACAAGTCTTCTTTCTCCCTTCCCCTCTCAATTTTGGCCCGGGGTTAGCGATCTTTCCTTGGTTCAGGTGATGACGGTAGGACCCTTACGACCTGTCCTCTCATGAATCTGGGATATTTTCAGCGCAATTGCTATGAGAGGACTCAGTACAGCCTAAAGAAAAAAAGAAAAATGGCTTAAAGGAAGACATAATAATGAATTTACACTTTTAAAAAGCCTTTCTGTTAATATATTTTTTAATCAGTGGTGGCTCATATGCTAACACTGCAATCCAAATCCTCATTGTAATGCAATGGTGTGTGAGAGTTGGGCTTCCACCCACACTGTTGCTCGCCACCGGAGGATTTTTCTGTTCCACTAGGGTGCTCTGGATGGACTGAGCTAGCCTGGGATCTGCAGATGCAGAGCCAGCCTCCCTACCATCCTGTGACAGCATCAGGTCTGATTTGGGCTGATTGCTGCTCTAGCTGCAGGCTGGCACAGCAAGTGCTTGCAGTTTCCAAGCAGGGCTGTGCATACAACATGGGCCTATCAGTTTGGATTACAGCATAAAAGAGCAGGAAGTTCATGGACATACAAAGCGTGTTTACATAAAATTACAGTAACACACAGCTCCACAAGGGCAGACGTGCATTTGTAATGCCAAATATTACAAATTTCCCCTGCCAGATAAAGAGTCAATTTACTCCATCACACTTGCAAGTTATCTAGGATTCAATCCTATATCCACATAGGATTGTTGGTGAAAAGCAAATGCATTTCCTTCTCTTGAGTTTGTCATTAATGTATGCATTACTTTAAACCACATGAGGGCACTGTTTGCCTAGCAATCTAGCCAGTACTTGTGTGGAAAGCATGGCCTCCACGGGGCTGTCCCTGAATAAATTTGGCCTAACTCATAGCCGCGGACATGCCTTAGACTTGGTGTTTACCTCTACTGATGCTGGTGATCTGACATTAACTAAAAGTGAAACAAAAGAAGTGCCATGGTCAGATCACTTCGTGGTGCAACTGGACTTCTCCGCGACCCTTCCCCTCTGCAGGGAGGGACTGATTCGCACGGTCCGCCCCGCTACTTAATGTATCCAATTGGCTTCCAGAGAGTGATAGGGGATGTTTTATCCCAAGTTGATGGCTTTTCACCTGATTCCCTGGTGGCCCGTTGGAATGCGGAGTTAACCAGGGCTATTGACTGTCTGGCTCCGAAGCGCCCTCTCCGATTGCATGGAGCCCGGACAGCCCCGAGGTTTTCCCTGGAGCTGAGGGCGATGAAACAATCACTGAGACGGCTAGAGCGCCGGTGGTGGAAAACTCACTCTGAATCAGACCGGACACAGGCTAGAGCTCAACGTTGAGCCTACCAAGTGGCAATGGCGACGGCAAAGAGGGCCTTCTTCGCCGCCTCTATTGCATCTGCAGAAAACAGCAGCAGGAGACTTTTTCAGGTGGTTCGCAATCTATTGGAACCACCTGCACCACCAGGGCCTGGTAGGGAGCCCAAGATCTCCTGCAATGCTTTTGCAAAGTTTTTTGCAGATAAAGTCGCTCAGATTCAGAAGGAGGTAGACTCCACTATGGAAGCAGGGCCAGGGCAGGAGAGTGCTAGAGTTCTGTCTAGTCTTGTTACATGGGATCAGGTCCAATCTGTTACCTCCGAGGATGTGGACAGGCTGCTTGGACAAGTGAAACCGACCACCGGTCTCCTTGATCCTAGCCCATCCTGGCTGATAAAAGCAAGACGGGAAGAGCTGGGCAATGGGCTCTGCGGGGTGGTGAATGCTTCCCTCTGTGAGGGAGCCTTCCCAGACCCGCTGAAAGAGGCGGTCATTAAACCGCTTCTTAAAAAAAAATCTTTAGACAAGATGCCTGTTATTTTCTCCCTCCCTCCCACTCATCTCAAAAATAGTTCCTCCATGAATAAAGCCTCTGAACTCCAGAAACTGTAAGTAATTATTCTAGTCTAATTCACTTAAGATGCAAGGTCTGCTGAAAAGGATCACACTGCTAAGAGTGTTTCAGCAATTCCAATCCATGTAATTTAGCAATCTAAAGTGTTCCGCCTTTCTCTGGCTTGTGCTCAAAGTGTAGATACAGATCTGAACTACCAGGGTTTTTGTAATTCATGTTAAAATCAGGAAAGGATTTTCAGTAACAAAAAGCCAATGAGAGCAGGTGTATGGTACCACATATACAGCCTGAACTACAGCTAGCTACATTATTTGTTTGGGCTCTATTTGTGACCCAGAATGCTCTCTATGTTTTGTTCTGCCAGAAACACAGCTCTTGTGTATAATATAGGAGAAGGCTTGGGTATCATATCAAAATGCCAAGTTGGCCCCAGATGAACAGCAAGCTGGGATGTAACTTGAGGACACAAATGTGGGAGGTGCGAAAAAGGCAGGCAGTCCTTATGCGATGTCAGTTATGCTAGCAAGGAATTGCATGGAATCAAGTTGAGGATATCATGCCAGCAACACCTCACTGGTTTGCTTTTCAAAGGTTTTGTGCAATTGGGCAGGGTCCCTCCACTACCAACAACACATACCACTTTATCTGCCAAGTACTTTTATGATCAACATGCAGAACACAGGCTTGTAAAACAACTAACCATATTTTGTCCTCCGGGGGAAAAAGGGTTCAATTTTTTTTGAATAGTAGATCAAATTGTGGGAATTCTCCCATGCAAATACACAAACTATATGGTCTCCAGGGATGATTAAATGGAAAACAATAACAACAGTAATCTCCAAGCTTTGCCATTGCCAGTTTTTTAATTCCTACATTTGCAAGCTCTACTGGGGATGAGAAGACTTTATAGCATGAGCCAGTTGTGATTACTTGAAGTACCATCTGCAAGACATTAAGTGTTTGTCTCCTCTCCTTTGATATCACTCTTTCTCACAAAATCCAACAGTAATACACCCAACAGAGCAACCCTATGAATTCAATGCCACAATTATGATAGGATTTCATTCCCACTCTGTGGAGCTGGGATCTGCTGCCAGCCAGCTGAACTTTGTATGTGGACTATTAGCCTTAGAGTTCTCTCTTAGTTAAGTAGAAAAGAAACACAGCTGCAGCTGTATAATATTGGCCAGAGACACTCCATCTTGTCACAAATCAGAAGCGGGCAGCTTACACACCGACCTACACACAACTGTGAAGAATATCAAGAAAAGTGGAAGTGCTACAGTAAGTTTATATTTTGATTCATGGTGTTTTATGTGGCAATTGCTTCAGGGTGGTTTGTTCATAAATGAAAGGTCTCATAACTGAAATGAACTTCAAAAGAAATACATGGCTAAAGAGTTTCAAGTATCAATTTCATATGGCACTGACTTATGGCTCCTTATGGCAGCTTTCAAAACCTTTATCCCTTAGAAACCTTTCAAACCAAGTTTTATCATTCCCTACTAGAGATCCCTTCTTACATGTCTAATATAGCTGTCCACTTGGAGGTCGGTCAAATCCCTGTTAGTGCTCGTATATGGATCCTGAAGATCCATTACTGGATAAAACTCTTCTTTCCTGTCAGGCTGGCATCCTTAACCCTATCAATCACTATCAATCAAAATGGAAAACTACATTTTATGAAAAGCTAAAAGGCTTGGGGTTTTCGTCACAGGCACTGATAGCCACAGGTTACGAGAAAGCCAGAGCAACAATTCGCCAATGAATCTGGGATGTAGAATTTCAGTGTCATATGAGTGAAATGAATAAGCACTCAACAATCAAAGACAATGGTTTTGCCCCAGAAATTTATCCGTCAAAATTACAAATATCTAAATATAGACGGTCGTTCACCCTCACTAGATTCAACATGCTGCCATCTGCCTTATTGCAGGGGAGATATGTAGGTAAATCATATGCGGAGCGAGTCTGCCCCTGTGGCCTGATAAGAGGTGGAAACCGTATCTCATGTCTTGCTATGATGTCGATTTTATGAGGATATTCGCTTGGTCTTTCTGTTATACAGAAGATTCCAAGTGGGTCTGAACCTCAATGCTTAAAATCCCTCATAGAGGATAGGGACCTAGAGATCACGAGAAGGGTGGCCAAATTTTGCGCAGCTGCCATAAAACTCAGGGAAGAAGCTGTGCTATTACAAAGACTAAGGCCTCAGATACAAACTCTAGATAATATTTTAGATTAAGACCTAAACCACATTTCTAATGGCTGTCATATTCGTATTGTTTATTGTCATAAAGGTAAAGGGACCCCTGACCATTAGGTCCAGTCGTGACCAACTCTGGGGTTGTGGCGCTCATCTCACTTTATTGGCCGAGGGAGCCGGCATCCAGCTTCCAGGTAATGTGGCCAGCATGACTAAGCCACTTCTGGCGAACCAGAGCAGCGCACGGAAACACCGTTTACCTTCCCACCGGAGCGGTACCTATTTATCTACTTGCACTTTGACGTGCTTTCAAACTGCTAGGTTGGCAGGAGCAGGGACTGAGCAATGGGAGCTCACCCAGTCGTGGGGATTCGAACCGGGACCTTCTGATCAGCAAGTCCTAGGCTCTGTGGTCAGCAAGTCCTAGGCCACAGCGCCACCCGCGTCCTTGTTTATTGTCATATTTGGTTGTTAATTCAAACTTAATTCTATTGTGTTTTATGTTCGCTTAGCACGGTATGTGCATCTGGTCTGGAACTGTAATAAATTTCATTCATTCATTCATTCATTCATATGGCTCACGTCATAGAAAGATGGAGGTCAGGTTGTTTTCATTTATAAATGCCATTCTTAATCTGAATGGATTAGCTTCAAGTGAAACAACCCTAAATCAGACCTTGGAAAAATCTTGATAGATGCTGAGCTCCAAAAAAATACAACGCTTTGTCTTTTGGCTTAACTTGCTTCCTTAGGCACTGTGGTCTTTGTAATGTGAGAACTAAAAACACTTGGGTCTAACAAATGCCTATGCAGCTCTCTCAAATATATCAGGGCCCCCATAAAATCCCAGGAAGGGGTGGATATCTGGTGGGCATTTGGACCCAAAGGATCAGGAATGCGGTCTTAACTATGGACTCCTTGGGAGGGAAATCATAGGGAGAGATTGCTTGCTGTGTAAATATTGTTGCATATGGAATGTAAAGAGACACATTCCAGGGCGGGTAGCACTTTAAAATTGGGGTGGTCAACTGCAAGTAGAACCCTTGAAATGAATGCCTTGGGCAGCCCATTTAGGCAGCAAACTTACAGGCTTCAGGATGTCTATCCAGGCACCATAAGGAATGCTGTGGGAAAACTAGTATGTTTTTATAGCACTGACATTTTATTAAAGAAAATCCTCTTAGTCTATTAATTGTATACATTCTAGTTTATTACATTTGTAGAAATGTGCTTATATTAAAAAAACAATGGTTCTAAAGAGAATATCATACGTTGTTTTTAGATTCACACACACACACACACACACACACACACGTACTGCAGAAGACGCCATCTTGCTTCCAGTGTGGGAGAGAAGGGACTGCAGAAGTGGTCGCCTTTCTTTCTCCCCTCTTGCTTTTCATCAAAGATGACACAAACTGCCACAGTTCTTCCAACCTTTTGTAAAAAATGTTTTTAATAAAAAACCCAAACCCACTACCTGATTACTATATTGGCCTGACTATAAAAGTCAAGTGGGGGGGGGAGAGAGAAAAAGACAATACCCAATATAAGCCGCTCCCTTCCTTGCTCTCTCTCTTCCCAGCCTTGGGGGAGAGGACGGGGGATTATGCGCGCGGGGGGGGGGGGCGGGCGTCGCTTTGCCACGCTCCTAGCACCGTTTGCATCATGCTCCTGGCTACATACTGGATTTTTGTAAGGTCGCGAATATAAGCCTCAATTTAACTTTTCACGGATGGAATTTGGAAAAAAAGTGTGGCTTATATTTGGGGCGATACGGTAATTGTGGGTAATTAAATAACTGACTAAACAAAGTCCAAATCTTTAGTAAGGTAGCAACATATCCAAACAAAGTCTTTCTGGGGAAACAACTTTTATCAACACATGCTCTGTTGGTTTTACTGGATGGTGCATCTATTTAGACCCATGAATATATTTTACAGTTTGTAAATTAATACTGAAAAAGTCAAAGTACAATAATATACAGCTAAAAATAGTTCAGATAGAGATTCAAAGATACATGCTAATCACTTTATTATTCTGTTCTCCTTTACATCAAGATCAAATCAGGCCCAGTGTGACACAACTAAATTTAGCATAGTCATGGTTTGGCTTGATAAAGACATATAATGAAATTATGACAGTGCATTCAAGTCCAAAGTCCTGTTCATACCTCAATTGTGGCTAGTAAATGACCCTAGGACATGGAGGGGCTCAGTCTCCGCTATTTAGCAGGCTCCAGACCTGTAGCTTTCAATCCATTATAAAGAGACCTTTCAAAATTACATATAGAATCACGACCAAAATCTAGCACAGAATGAGATACAGTCATGAACAGAGTTCAGTGGTGCTAATGATGCTTGTGCTGGACTATAGCCTAGGACTTCAGATTTGCTGAAAAATGAGCAAGAGACTTATTTTCAAAGTAACACAAAAATTACTGAAAAGCAACGAAACTACTCAATTAACTGAGGTTCTACCCCCCCAAGGAGAAACCTGCCCCCCATGTCCTCTTTTGGGGGGTATATTTCCCTAGCATTTCCCCAAAGAAGCTCAACAAACGGGGGTGGGGGTGGGGTGTGTTGATCTCTTTAGAAAAGCTCAACGTTTTGGCTGCTCCCCCAATATATATCACAGTTCTTAATCGGCCACATATGGTTGGTAAACCTTTAAACAAGAAGTCAGATCCAATCTAGCAGAAGCTAGAGTCAGAGCTATTAATCCAGGAACAAAGATTAATTCTGTGTCAGATAGGGTTGCACTCCACAGGACCTAACTCTGACCATGGATGTGTGAATGATGCAGGTGGGTCTTTGCCTCGCTTAGGTTGGTAAATCAACTCCATTAATGCCTACAGAGCACATTTCATCCTGTAGTAACTCCCTTATGCCTCCTCCCTTACAAAATCCTGGCAGATGGGAAAAGTCTTTCTTCTTAGAATCGCCTTCATCCTATAACTAGTTTTAATAGTAGGGGAAGATGCTTTTATGTCACTGTGATGTGTCAATTTTATTCATTCATTTGTTTTCTGGTGTTGTTTTCATAGATTTTGCTTTTATAGACTGCTTTGTATTTTGCTCTTCTTTGCAGCTTAGTTTTTGTTTTGTTAGCTGAAGTTTTAATGTTTTATTCCTATTTTTAAAATCCTTTATTATCTTCCAGCAACTCAGGACCTTCAGACCTGTACAACACAGTCTGAACAAAGCTTTTTTATAATAATAATAATAATAATAATAATAATAATAATAATAATAATAATAATAATGTTTTAGTCTTTTAACAATATTGGGAGTCTCCTTGGACAAGTAAAGAAAGACAGAGCATTTGTGTTTATTTTTTAAAATAAAAATGAACACAAAAATAAATAATTGATGGAACTGGATTGCAGAGTTGTTGTGATGGCCAACAGCTTAGATGGCTATAAAAGGGGATTCACTAGATCCATGGAGAACAAAATTATCAGTGCATGCTCCACTTGCAATGGCCAGAAAATTCAAAAACAACACCCAAGGCTATTGAAATCATTACACATACATTCATGGTTTTAATTTAAGCTATACTAATTCTGTCTATTTCTAACATAGACTGAATTTTATCTTTAGTGAGTTTCACAACTATTTTTGAGATTTGCTTGCTACACAGATAACACAATTACCTTTGCATTTTGACCAGGTTTCATTTATCTCAGAGAATGATTATTTCCCCTCTTTTGATGGAAGTGAACTTGTGCACACTTTATTGATGAAACCATTAAAACTAATAATTCCATAATGTGCTAGAAAGGATCAGTGTTCCCACTGTCATTGATAAACTAGTATAATTTGTATTTCTTTTTAAACTGCTGCTTAAGCAAGTAAGAGGTAATGGAAAAAAGGGCGATGTAAGGAAGCTACACTTTAGAATTAAAGCAAATTAATCCAGAATTCTGAATGCAACACAGTATCTGGCTGTTTCTACCAAATGCCACAGAGACTGTATATTTCAGCTTTATTAACTGCATCTGAATACAGTTAAGAGTGCTACTCTGTAGAAGCTTCATAATAGTCTTTGTACATAATTTAAATTTACAGGAGAGTGTTCTATAGTCTCTGAAATTCTTGGCAGAGTTAAATATTTAGGGAAACTGAGGTCTCTAGACATTTAATGTAAAGCAATAGCTCTAGAATTTAGAAAAACCTAACTGATCAGACCTTTCAAATAGGAGACTTGAAGGCATTCTACATAATGTTCACAAAATGTAGACAGCATGTTTTTTGATAAGGCTACCTTTTTATTTTTTGAAAAACATAAACTGGGGATGGTGCTGTGCATTTAAACAGAGTAATTACATAGGAATTTGTAAAGTGGCATAGAGATATAGTGCTATGGGAAAACGTGCTGCTTGAATTTCTACATGCAAGGTGCTACATTAAAGGCACAGGAGAAGGGCCATTTAACAGAGCTGGAAACTCTTGTAGTGTGTAGACCTTAGAATGAGTCTCTGTTGGATATAGGTCTTGAAAGAAGAAACAAGCATAGTTGTTAACCTATGTAAGATAGAGATAAAACAGGACACCATAAAATCAAAACTATCTCACTGTCCCATTTTTCACTTTCTATCTCCTGCTAATCCTGCTTTCATCAGTTAACATGGAAATGTCCTTTAACTGACCCAGCCTCTTAAACAAGAGTTCTTTCCCTAGTCTTAATTAGATGGGTCAAAATGTCTCAAATACAGTGGAGCCCCGCAAGACGAATGCCTCGCAAGACGGAAAACCCGCTACACGAAAGGGTTTTCCGTTTTTCAATGTGCTTCGCAGGACGAATTTCTCTATGGGCTTGCTTCGCAAGATGAAAATGTCTTGCGATTCTTGAGATTTTTTTTCGCCCCCACCCCCTTTTTCTAAGGCGCTAAGCTGCTAATAGCCTTTTAGCAGCTAATCCGCTAATCCCTTAAGCCTTTAATAGCTGCTAATAGCCGCTAAACCGCTAATAGCGCTAATCCGCTAAACTGCTAATAGGGTTGCTTCGCAAGACGAAAAAACCGCTAGACGAAGAGACTCGCGGAACGAATTAATTTCGTCTTGCGAGGCACCACTGTATTTCAGTGTTTCACGTTGGCAGAACATTTCCTATTGTTTTCTTGTTCATCTCACAGTACTTTGGAAAATAAATCATTTGAAAAAGAATTGACTCTGTTGCCAGAGGTTTGTTAGACAGGAATTATGTCCAGATTTGTGTGTGTGTTTTACAGGCTGCAAAGTTATCACAAATGCACTACAGGTCTCCTCAGGTATGTCTGGAGTGAAAAGCAGTAGTTAGTCCTGTCTCTTCCCATGACACATTTCCATTTGAGTTAAATGGTGTCCACATATCTGATCTTGCTTTGCCAATTTTTGATTGGGGCTTTCCGCCGAGGACTGAGATTCCGATACATCCAATTAATTCTATGCCTCCTGTGTTTCCTTTGAGTAATTATTTCTTTCTTGACGAGGTTCGCCAAATCATGACACAGCAGCTATAATGAATACAAAAGTACGGCAGCCGCTCACCTCATTCATCAAGACGACAAGAAAGGAGTCTTTTTGAAGTCTGGAACTTGGCCTCCAACGACTGCGTAGTTTAGCAGATTTTTCTTTTAACTCTTTCCTGCCAGAACATACCTGTTTCCCCCCCAAATCTTTTAATTTTTAAGAAACAGGGACTCCTGGCTGATGAGACTGACTTTGGAGAGTTGCCATATTCATGTCTGGACATCACCCAGCATCCCCCTGCCTCCACATCTTGTTGCGGAGCACAAATAATGGACGGTCTGCGGGTAGCGCAGCCCCCCCCGGGGGTGGTCAGGGTTAATTACCCTCATTTAACCCTGAATCACTGGCATGACTGGCTGTCTGATCTCTTGGGAGGCCACCATATCTCATCGTCGGAAGCCGGAAGTGCCTCCATCAAAGTTTAGACCCCACATACAAAATAACTCCTTTGTGCCCCCCCCCCATTTTTGTACGCACCAGTTATGGCAGTAAAGGAGAAATCCCACCAACAATGCAGATACATATTTCCTCCCCTTGTTTTAGTCAAGTCCCTCTGTCAATAAATAATACTTTAAAAAGAATTTCCAGCTAGGTTTGATGGCTCTTTTTCTCCTTGCCTTTCCCTCCCAAGCTTCTTATTTGTTTTTTATTTTTTACCCTGTTTTACAAGCACTCTGCAGGAACCCATGGCTTGTCAGTGCCTGCATTATCCCATCATAACCTTCCCCCAGAAATCTCTGTACCATTTGGAGTTCAGAAAGACACAAGGAACTTATCCATGCCCATAGTTATACACCAGGAGTCACAATGTTATTCTCTAAAATTTACAGTGTCTGGAACACTTAGCTTTTAGATATCAAGCTGCAGTGGTGATATATATCATAAACCATAGACATATGGTGATTTATGTTTGTAGAAAACAAACTGCAGTTTGATATCTAAAGGTTCCAGGCACTGTAAATTTCAGAGAATAACATTGTGACTCCAGTGTCCTGGTGCAAAGGACGATTTTCCGGTTCACAGCAGACACTTAAAGAAGAGCTCCCTTCCACTGGGGATGCTTAAGAAATTAGAGTTCTCTGAATTTCAGCGTGAAACTGACCTAATCTGTGTATTAGAATATAAAGATCCTTTGGATTTTACTTCTCTGAATTTTGTGATGCAGTTCTCAATAGAAAAAAAAGGATACCATAATGCAAATATGCTTAGCAATGTGCATATTGAGATAAAATATGTATTTAAATGTTTATTTTGTGATGGAAAACATACTTAAATACAAATTTTCATGTTGGTTTATTGTTTTTATATAAAGCACCGGCTTAGTGAGCAGATTCAAAAAGAATCTACTTTCGACCTGCTTCACACTCCAGGCTCCTCTCTCTTTTTAATGCTGCTGCCTCCCTTGCCTCTCTATGGACTCATTCATACTGTTCTCTAATGTGGATAGTTTTGTGTACCTTCATGAATTCTCCATTGTCTACATTATGTTCTCCTTTAAATCACTTTCCCCTCCCCTCAATCCAGATTTTCTCGTATCAGATATATTCCAAAAAGGGTTTGTGATAAAATCTGGATGGAGGGAGGGGAAAGTGTGGGAGGCAGCAATTTGAAAGAAAAGGTCCTATGTGCAGCAGATAATTAACCTGCTTTCTTTTAACACACTTTTTTCAGTAATCAGCATTCTATGCTAACTAGCATTTTTATAGTTTTTTAAAGCATCTGATCGATTTCTTAGTATCTACATTAAGAGCAAAGGTGTAAATCATGATAGCTATTCTGCAGATAAGGATAAACCCAAATTTCAGGTGCTACACTGCCCTCTCATTGCCTGAGGATATTCTTGTAAAGTTTCTCACCAGTTGACAAAACTGTAAAGCAAGTATGATCTTGCAGATGTTGGCTGCACTCTGCTGAAATGCTCCCTCCTCTTTAGAACAGAGCAGATTTTGTTTATAAATACAAGAGGACTCTCAAAGCTGCTTCACATTTCTTCCTTACAAGGAATACAGAACTTGCTTGGACTTTGGTATTCATGTTTCCCAACTGTAATATTATTGTGGCGAATCACTGGGATGCATTAGCTAAGTAATTCTGCAGACAAATTGCCTTGACAGAAAGTTATTTTAAAAATGTTGAATTTTAATTTAGATTTGCATGCTAGCAAAGAAGAATAGAAAGGGGAAGCAGCTAAGCTTCTCATCAGCACATAAATCTTGACATATTTGTATTTCCTTCCTTTCTACCATGGAAACATGTCTGTCATAAATGAAGACGCTAATTAACATCAACTTGTGTAAAGTGCACATAGATGTAATTTTACATGACTTAAGTTGTATAAGCAAAAAGCAAATGTTTGTAATAGTAAAGATTTTTGTCTGTAGGCCTAAAATCTTTTACAGCATACCAGTACAAACTTTCTTAGTTTCTATTCAGGAAATAGGGAAAGAAGCAGAAGAAATTAGCTCCAATTAGCCAGTGATGTACAACCTGATCTCAACCATGTTGATTGTAAGGATAAGTAAGGATAATTTATTTAAATAGATTTAAAGGATAATTTATTTAAATAAACCCAAAGTGTACTCATTAATGGTTCCTCGTCATCCTGGCAAAAAGTGGCAAGTGGGGTGCTGCAGGGTATTGTCCTGGGACTGTTGTTGTTCAACATTATAAATGACTTGGATGAATAAATTGAGGGGCTGCTCATCAAATTTGCAGATGACACCAAACTGGGAGGGGTAGCTATTGCTGCAGAAGACAGAATCAGAATTCAAAATGACCTCAACAGATTGGAGAACTGGGCCCAAGTTAACAAAACGAATTTCAATAGGGACAAATGTAAGGTTCTGCATTTAGGCAGGAAGAGATCTTTCAAGTCATTAGCTCCCACTCAGAGAATATCAATCAAACAACCCTGACTACAGGCAACCCCCATTTATATGGGGGTTACTTTTCAAGAAACTGCACATTTAACTGAAATCATGTATTTGAAACACCAATGAAAATGCCTGCACACACACCGTATTGCCCCCGCCTCCACCCTGCCCCTTTTTGGGTCACTTCCAGGTTTGGCGCAATGTGCTTATGCACAATTGCACACATATTGAACATGCATAAATGCTTGTATTAGCAAGCCAAAGCTACGTAGTGCACACTATTCATCTTGCTTTCCATTTACTAACTGGGCATTGTCCTCTTTTGAGTGGGTCTCCTTTTCATTTATTATATGCATAATTTTTTTTGCATCACTAGGCCTTTTGGTTGAACTTAGTTAAGAAAAAAAAATCCTTACTCATATTCTTTATTATCATGGCATATATAAAAACTATGCTTCCAATTTGGTGAATTCTGGCCCATTATAGTTTATAACAAAATAAAACTGTTAGACTTTTAGATGCCATGTGACTTGCCATGTGACTTGCCATGTGTTTCTGCTCCCACAGACTAAAACAGGCAATGGCCTTAAAGGTAATGATGACCCAGAAACTACAATTTATATACCAGTCTAGTGAAGCTAATCATCTGTCAGGGATCGTGCTGAAGAAGGCTGCACTGAGGAAGAATGGTGGAAGCCTCTCCCTCCTCCTGATCCTGAATCTTCCCAGGAACAGGAAGAGAATATAGATTTGGAATAGTGGTTTGCAGGGGGACATAGTTCAGAAGGCAGAGGTTGGGAAATACTGAATGGGGAACAGCTAGCAGAAGAAACACTAGAAGAGAGAGAGCTAACAGATTCACAGTCTCTGGATAGTATCCACCCCCCTTCCCCAAAGTCCCGAAGAGCTCAGAAAGTGACAGAACAGAAAGCGCAGAGGCTCCAAGCTCAGATTACAAGACGTAGGAGTGATGTATATTAGTAGGGACGGAGAGGGGAGTGAACTTAATTGAGAGCACTGCCATTACTAGGAGATGTGTTTTTTGTTCTCTCACTGTGATTATTTCTAATAATAGTTTCTAATAATAGTTTCTAACTGGTAAGAAGAATTCTTTTCCTTTGTTCTGCTTATCTACTGCCACAGTAGAAACTGATTCCTTGAAGCCTGACATCATCCATATAACCATCAAGCTATGTATAACTTCAAGTAACCGTAGAAAAGGTGGCAAAAAATAAACACAAAACTTTATTTGAAAGCTCAACTTAAAATCCAAGTATTTGGGAAAGTTAATTTTTCTGCATGATTTGAACATTATAAGTTCCATATGCAGTCTGTGATATTGCTTTCTATCTTGCCCCTTCTTCACTTGATTGCTCATGTGAACAGATTAGACTCCTTCGTGTAGGCAGTTCTCAAGTCCAGTTAATACATTCCAACAGCAGGATGCCTGGTACTTAAAATGCAACCACATGAAGGCTTTCCATATGGCAAGAAGAGAATATAGTTGTGGAGGAATATATGCCATATTTCATAAAATTGTAGAGTTGGAATCATGTAGCCCAACCCGCTGCAATGCAGGAATATGCAGCTGCAAGGATTGGACCTGTGACCTTGGCATTATCAGCAAACTGCTCTAACCAACTTGAGTTGTGCACCTTTTTTTTTTTGCCAAATTATGTTTCAAAAATTAGGGTTTTCATTAGATTTGATGGCACATTAGACTCGAGTAAATATGGTAGGCCATGGTGCTGATCCTAATTTACTCAGAAGTAGGTCTTGGACTTACTCTGCAGTTAAGTGGGCTGTGTAGCCCACTGAGTTACTGCTTAAAGTGTGCAGGGATGGGAAAGAGCTGTTACCGTTTTCCTTGCTCCTGGGAGGGTTTCTAGTGAGCACCCAAAGCAAGGCAGAGGGGAATAATTAGAAAACCCCTCTCTCCCTCAGTGAAAGCAACACAAGGGGAAAGTTCCCCCGACCCCTTAGCGGGGTGAGCCAGAGTGTGCTTCCTTAGATCCTCTACGCAGGCAGGCCTGGCGTTTGTACACTGTGAGAGAGAAAGGTAAGCCGGCGCTGTGAGGCCTGTTCTCTTGGCATGTGCGCCTGCTCTCCCACTTTGTTCTGCCACATTTCAGGGCCCGGCTCGGGGATTGGATGAGTCAGCCTGGTAGCTTCTTCCGTTGGAGGGACACGGGGGCAGATGCTGTCAAGAAGGAGGCTGCAGTGAGTCCACTTGGACCGGGCCAGCCAGGTGGTCTTGCCTTGTAGTTTCCCAAGGGATCCACATTGTGGTCAGTGGTGGAGAAGCAGAGGAGGAATAGAAAGCGGGTTTCTTGTAAAGCTGGTGTTTCCCTTTCGCAGTAACACTCCAGCACAATCAGAGTGATATTTACAGTCTTTATTACACATATACAAGGACAGCTACAGTTCAAAATTACGCGTCTGAACCCGTTGAGTCAGATTAGGGGAGTGGCTTCCTACGATTCCCATGCCAACAAAGTAGGCGTGGGAATCACTTGAGCCGTCTTTGATCCTTATGTTTCATTTCCCTCCTTGTCTGTACTGAACTGAAAGCCCCCTCCCTTCCTGAGCTTCCTTCCCGAGCCTCTGGGTGGTTGCAGGGCTCTCCAGCATCCCTGAGCCCCTACTCTCCCTGACTGCTCTCCACCCCCTGTTCTGCGTCATCTCCCTGTCTTCCTCTTCTGTCCATTGCTCCTCAGAATCCTCCCTGACACTTCTGGATGCAGCTGCCATGGTGAGTCCAGGCACAGGGCAAAAGGTGCCAGGACGTAGCTTGCCTGCCCACCCCCTGCAGCCTCAGCGCAGCTCGGCCAGCCTGCCCAACAGTGCCGCAGGCTCCTCCGCAAGACAAGGTGCTGGGCCGGGTATGAGGCAGACACCTGAGCTCAGGCAACCTGAGTGTGCCAGCCACATGGCTAGTCCTCAGCACACCTGGGCAGCAAAGGAGCTTCTGGGTCACTGGGTGGCGGGGCGGGGGCTGTAAAAAAGGACACCCCCCCGCAAGACAAGTTAGTTTGGGGTAGTCAGTAGGGCTGGGATATATTTACTTGAATCTAATGTGCACCTTTTTTGCTTTGTGAAAATTAGAGTGTGCATTAGATTTGATGGCACATTAAATTCAAATAAATATGGTACTTTGCATGCTGAATGTCCCTGGTTCCTGGGCATTTCTACTTTAAAAAGGATCAAGTTGCAGGCAATGTGAAAGACATCTGCTACTAATTCTGGAGACCCACTGCCATTCAGAGTCAAAGCTGTCAACTTTTCCCTTTTCTTGCGAGGAATCCTATTCGGAATAAGGGAATTTCCCTTTAAAAAAGGGAAACGTTGACAGCTATGTTCAGAATAGCCAATCTGGTATATGTGGTCTGACCTGTTATTAGGCTACTTCCTATGCCCCTTTGTTGTCTGTGTGAAGCAGTGTCCTCAATCTTGGTAATTTTCACAATGCCAACATAAATCACAAAACTGGGATTTCATTTTGGCAAGTGCATAAAGGAATGGTTTCACAGAAATGGAACTGTCAGTATATGGGTATACTTTAAGCAGCAACAATGCTCCTATTTGCATGTACAAATGGAATTTGAGAACTTCTACATTTCAGGTGTGGTCGTGCTATCTGATCTCCAGGAACAGCTCATCCACATCGCTGGTCCTCTTCACAGCCAATGCAAACTGTATGCAGATGTCACAGGCAATACAGTGGAAAGTCCAACCCATCTGATTTCCTTCGGGGCCTCCTCTCAACCTACAAGGCATGCAATTTTTAGGAAAAGAAATCTCCAACTGCACTTACCTGTGGTTCTTTGTCGTGCTTGTTGGGGTCCTTTTCATAGCTTTCTGCATAGATCCTGAGAGTGGCTCGCACATGACTAGAAGCACTTAATCTGAAGATGAGTCTGGATGCATCCGAGAAAATTATCCTTAGCCCCTATTAAAAGTAAATACAGTTTATAGATGGTGCAAACAGAATTTTTGAGAACATTCTGTCAACTAACAGCTGCTTCAAAGGAATATTCATTAATCTTATAGCTGCCAAGATTTGTACAGTGGCTAACTAGAAAAAGAGAACAACTCCACTCCAATAAGTTCAACAAAACATGGAATATAACTACTTTATCTAAATTAATATATCACAGCAGAATGAAAAAAAGAACAAGAGTGAAACACATGCATAGATTTTGTGGTGTTCTGGAATGATAAATTTCAGTATGCATATTCCCAGCTGTACAGTTCTTTTGCTTTATTGTAATTTGCCTATTCTTTTTATATTAATTAGCTTAAGTTATAGGGAAGGGATAAGAATACTTAAACTTTCTTATATTTAGTCATTTAACATAATTCTATACTAAGTCAGAATATACTGCACTAATTTGCAACTTATGCAATTGAAAACTATCCATGTGATAGCTACAGCTTCAGTTACTGTTAATAGCATTTTTATTTATATGTACAAATTACTTGGTTGGATCCAGAGTTAAGACTGTCTGGGCTGGTGGAAGTTGTTTTCTCTGTTCCCTCCCCATTACAGCACACTCTCTCCCGCTGAATATACTCCTCTGAGAGTCAGAAAACTGTTGAATAGGATGCGCTATAATGCATGGAGCTGGGGAAGTGATTCATGAAAACTGGGTGCAGACAGCTTCTTGAGAAAGAGCTCTGTTTGTGGTGAAATGCACCTTCATCCAATTTGGGGGTGGTCTTCCCTTCATATCACATATCTTTATTTGCCTTTCATACCTGTCTTTTGGTCACAGTCCCATCAACGGGATCCACATATTCAAAGCTGGTTGCTTTTTGCACACTGTAGACATTGCTTCCAACAGCAAATTGTTGATTACTGAAAGATTTGTCAGTGATCAAAGCCTCCAGGTCTCTCATTATGAAATATGCTGTCCTGGGATCCAGAGCTTCATAATCAAATCTTGAATTGAAGGAATTAAAAGAATAGCAAAAACATCTGGCATGGCAACATATTAAAAACCTGTGTCTCCATGGCAAGGGTCAGTCTACACCAAATGCTTAATACTAACAGCAAACTCACCCTTCAAGTGTGATTGTAGAGAAAATAGCAGCATTCATGCACAAGAGGAAGGTTTGTAGAAGTGCTGAATTGTTAAAGAAAAAAGGGGAGAGGAGCTGGGAGCCAAGACCTGAAGACTGAGCATGCTCAGTTGGCATGAAATGCTGAGTTGTGCTTGCCCCGCACCTAGGGAGCCTGCATCTGAGCGGTTTCCCGCTTGTCCCGTGCTTTCTAGGCAGGATCCAAACAGTTTTGCCTTTCATAGAATCATAGAATCATAGAGTTGGAAGAGACCACAAGGGCCATCGAGTCCAACCCCCTGCCAAGCAGGAAACACCATCAGAGCACTCCTGACATATGGTTGTCAAGCCTCTGCTTAAAGACCTCCAAAGAAGGAGACTCCACCACACTCCTTGGCAGCAAATTCCACTGGAAATTTAGCGCTAAATCAGAACAAAAGGCCCTCTGCGGAAAACCCCACTGCCATTGGTTTTGATTCAGCACTAATTCAGCCATTGGTTTTGATTCAGCACTAATTCAGCACTGATTCAGCACAAGTTTCCGTGGGGGAAGTGGCAGGGCAAACAGAAGTGTGGATAAGCCCTCACTGTGGAAAGGGGGAAATGAAAAACAGGGGTTGCATGGAGGGGGAAAGAGGGGACTCAGATTGGGTGTGGCTGGCTGGCATCCTGACCAGGAGAACTACACACTGCAACATTTTGTTGCAGGTCCTACTTGTAAGGTTTAATGGAGAATAAGTTGACAGGAAAAATGAAACCAATGTGCTACAAATCTATGAAAATGCATAGAGAAAGTTGCTAAGGCATAAGGTCACTTCTTGACACACAAACCTTGAGGAGGCTCTTTGCCACCTCCCAAACTCTACCCAGCACTAGAGCCTCCAAGCCTCTGAGCAAGAGGCTAAAGACAGACCTCTGGCTCTGGAGCCTTGGGTTTATCCATCGTAGTTTCACAGCTGGGCCCACCCACTCAGGGAGGTTGAAAGCACCATGCTTTCATCCAGATTAACCAAGTACAGTTTGGACAAATGACTTTATTCCTTGTTTTACATGTTAATTTCTGGCATAATCTCATTGGCTGGAAAATTATATCTGAAATGGAGACAATTTTAACTTCCTTGTATGACTGGGGACAGCAAGTTATCAGCTTATTAGAGTTATGGGGGGGGGGTGTATTAGAGGGATACCTAAGCGACCTCAGAGGGCAAAATATTATCAGGAGCTGATGGTGGTTCTGGTGCTGGCAACAATCTCTTAACACAATAAGCGCCTAAAGAGTTCTACAATGTTTGCTAAGGACTGCATGTACCATATTTTTATCCCTATAGGACGCACCGGCCCATAGGACGCACCTAATTTGGGGGGGGGGGAATAAAGGGGGAAAAAATTATTTTCCCCCCAGGCGCGGGCTCCCACGGCTTGCGGAGAGCTAAGCGAAGCTAAGCGCTGCGCCTCCCCGCTGTCCCCCAAGCTTGTGGGGCTGGCGGCAGGGAGAAGCGGGCTTCTCCCCGCCACCAGCCTCCAAACCAGGTCGGGAGACAGTGGGAAAGGCGTGCTGCGCCTCCCCGCTGTCCCCCGAGCTTGTGGGGCTTGCGGTGGGGCTCTCCTGAAGCCTGGAGAGTGAGAGGGGTCGGTGCGCACCGACCCCTCTCGCTCTCCAGGCTTCAGCGAAAGCCTGCATTCGCCCCATAGGACGCACACACATTTTCCCTTCATTTTTGGAGGAGGAAAAGTGCGTCCTATAGGGCGAAAAAACCGGTAACTCTTTTGTTCTGCCACAGCTCCTATAATTGGAATTATGGAAGCATTTCTTAAACATTGCTTTCCCAAAGGCACAAGATGACTTATTAGTAAAATTTCTAGTTTTATAAACATACCATTCACATTAAAATAGTTTGTTTGGCCTTGCTTTTTTTTGAAGGCATTGTTACCCTATCCATTTCCAAAAAAGATTCTAAACCAAACTCCATGCCTTGGCTGTAATCTACAAAAGAATTCATGCCGAATCCATGCCTGCCTGCAGGAGTTTTACAATGGCCCCACTTTCTCATTACCAAAACACAAATCAGCACTGCATATATCTGCAGCAGATTTAAGTTGTGGGTTGTGGTTTGACAATAATCACCTCTACATATGAATGATTACTTTTATAATTTATAATTTGTTAAGAGTATACGGTCCTACAGGCACTGTACTCTCTCTCTACAAACACACACACACAATTCATTGCATTATGCAACTGACTCTTCTATAGATCAGCCATTCTCACCTACAGTAGTAGTGGCGGCCAAATTTTGCCCAGTGCTCTCGGACAATCTCTTCCACACTCTGTTTTCGAGCTGCTATGATTGACAGCCAAATTAGGACAGCCCAAAGTCCGTCCTTCTCTCGAATGTGGTCAGATCCTAAGAGAAAAATATAAAAAAATACACTGATGTTAAAATATAATGCTGAAGATGGAAAACAAAGGTTCTGGTGTATAGTAGCTGTTAATTCACTTTATAAGGGGAATTAGAGTCTTGGCTCTGTTCCCTGGAAAAGATCTATACTATTGTTAAGTAAAAAGGGCCGGGTGGCGCTGTGGGTTAAACCACAGAGCCTAGGGCTTGCTGATCAGAAGGTTGGCGGTTCCAAAGTGCAAGTAGATAAATAGGTACCGCTCCGGCGGGAAGGTAAACAGTGTTTCCATGTGCTGCTCTGGTTCGCCAGAAGCGGCTTAGTCATGCTCCGTCAGCCAGTAAAGCGAGATGAGCACCGCAACCCCCGAGTCGGTCACGACTGGACCTAATGGTCAGGGGTCCCTTTACCCTTTACCTATTGTTAAGTATAATACTTTAGGCCAAGAAGTTAAATCAAAATGGCACATCTGTACAGCCTCTGTTATTCTCCAGTTGTGTTCCTATTGTTCAGGTCATTTTTGTTTTTTAAAAAAACAACCCAACTTGATCCAAAGTTGTTTGATAAGAAGGCAACAACCTTTTAGGATGGATTCAGAAGCATCAAACAGAGGGTACAAATTAATAGATATGTTTATCACTGTGTTCTAGAAAACTTGCTCACTATTTTGTGACATTTTGGTTGATCCTAATAAATGTACAGTATTGCCTGACTGTGGAATTAAGAATTACTGTTACTGTTAGGTAATAATTACTGTTCTTAATTACTGGAATTAAGAATTACTGTTAGGTAAGAATTACTGTTAGGTAACAGAGGTCTTGTTTCAGAAAAAGCTTTGATGTATTTGTAATCCACCCAGATGGAGGAAAATTCTGTTCACGGTAGTCAAATTCCTCAAAACACAAGAGTGCATGAAAAATTAACATATAATATGCAAAGATCTCACACAATTGGAAATGAAGGAACAATGCAGAGAATTCACATTTGTTATGAAAAATCAGAATGCAAACACTAAGTTCTTGAACTGATAATTCTTTTTTCTATACTTCTGTGCAATGTCATTTATTCCTGAGGTTTTGCTGCTGCTTTTATGCTCATAATCTACTGTTCTGTCTTTCATCACTTTTTGCATCATCCTGTATCATCTCTATTTCTCTGTTGTATATCTTACCAATGTCTTATCTTATGTTGAATGTATCAGAGGCAAAACGCTGGATTTCCCACCAAAATTCTCCTGTCCTCCCCTTTCTTTCCTCTGTGCCATTCAGAGGTGTTTACAACTCTTTGACTCTTTTCCACTGCCAGATGAATAATGCCTCTTCAGTATCAAAATGGCAGCAACTTTCTGTTTTGGGGGGATGACAATTTGTGTGGCAATGTCTGATGCCCTGGCCCCTATTTAGTGGCTCTTGAGAATACATGAGTGTGTCCCTGATCTAGAGTACTGTGTTAGCCTGCCATAGATACCTCCCTTTTCAACCAGACTCCTTCTCATGCCTTCCTCTTGGCCCCCAGGCTCGGCATCCCTCCTCTCACATGCCTGGACAAATCCTCAATTTTGAGTTGCTGGGTTATCCAAAATATATCACTAGTTTATAAGAAGCATGGCTCCATTTCTCTCTCCTTATTTAGGACTTCTTCATATTCAATTTACTGCACAAGGACCTGTCTGCTGTTTGCATAAGCTTGGAGATGAAGTAAAAAAATATTCCTGTTGCTGCCAAGGAGGATTAGCTCAAACATATAAATCATGTGCACGGCTTTCTTAACAGTGATTAACAGTTTGCTGATGAAACTTTGGGCAGTGATGGCTGTTGCTGCACCTTCTTTTTCAAAGCCCAAGTCATTGCTCGTAATGCCCACGACTTACTAAATTCATCTGACAAACTCCCTTCTGCTGCTACAAAAAAGGAATAAGTTCCAATAGCATGGGTTGACCTCCAGGATCTGCTGCCAGAAAGCAAGCCTGAGAACACAGCCAAGTGGCACGTCCTCCCCACCCAAAAAAAACCCCCAGTTGTCCTTTTACAGCAGAAAGGGTACTTTCATTACCAGGCTGAAGTCTCCTGTTTATTATAAATCTAGGCTTTACATTTCTGAAAGTTTACAGTTTACATGTTATTACTAAGGAAAACAAGCTGACATTGTTGTTTGGGTACAGCTTTACAGGACATTTAATCATGTTGTTGTTGTTTAGTTGTGTCCGACTCTTCGTGACCCCATGGACCAGAACATGCCAGGCACTCCTGTCTTCCACTGCCTCCCACAATTTGGTCAAACTCATGCTGGTAGCTTCGAGAACACTATCCAACCATCTCGTCCTCTGTCATCCCCTTCTCCTTGTGCCCTCCATCTTTCCCAACATCAGGGTCTTTTTCAGGGAGTCTTCTCTTCTCATGAGGTGGCCAAAGTATTGGAGCCTCAATTTCAGGATCTGTGCTTCCAGTGAGCACTCAGGGCTGCTTTCCTTAAGAATGGATAGGTTTGATCTTCTTGCAGTCCATGGGACTCTCAAGACTCTCCTCCAGCACCATAATTCAAAAGCATCAATTCTTCAGCGATCAGCCTTCTTAAAGGTCCAGCTCTCACTTCCATACATCACTACTGGGAAAACCATAGCTTTTACTATACGGAACTTTGTTGGGAAGGTGATGTCTCTACTTTTTAAGATGCTGTCTAGGTTTGTCATTGCTTTTCTCCCAAGAAGGAGGCGTCTTTTAATTCCGTGGCTGCTGTCACCATCTGCAGTGATCGTAGAGCCCAAGAAAGTAAAATCTCTCACTGCCTCCATTTCTTCCCCTTCTATTTGCCAGGAGGTGATGGGACCAGTGGCCTTGATCTTCGTTTTTTTGATGTTGAGCTTCAGACCATATTTTGCGCTCTCCTCTTTCACCCTCATTAAAAGGTTCTTTAATTCCTCCTCACTTTCTGCCATCAAGGTTGTGTCATCTGCATATCTAGGGTTGTTGACATTTCTTCTGGCAATCTTAATTCTAGCTTGGGATTCATCCAGCCCAGCCTTTCGCATGATGAATTCTGCATATAAGTTAAATAAGCAGGGAGACAATATACAACCTTGTTGTACTCCTTTTCCAATTTTGAACCAATCAGTTGTTCCATATCTAGTTCTAACTGTAGCTTCTTGTCCCACATAGAGATTTCTCAGGAGAAAGATGAGGTGATCAGGCACTCCCATTTCTTTAAGAACTTGGCATAGTTTGCTGTGGTCGACACAGTCAAAGGCTTTTGCATAGTCAATGAAGCAGAAGTAGATGTCTTTCTGGAACTCTCTAGCTTTCTCCATAATCCAGCGCATGTTTGCAATATGGTTTCTGGTTCCTCTGCCTCTTCTAAATCCAACTTGCACTTCTGGGAGTTCTCAGTCCACATACTGGTTGAGCCTACCTTGTAGAATTTTAAGCATAACCTTGCTATCGTGTGAAATGAGTGCAATTGTGCGGTAGTTGGAGCATTCTTTGGCACTGCCCTTCTTTGGGATTGGGATGTAGACTGATCTTCTCCAATCCTCTGGCCACAGCTGAGTTTTCCAAACTTGCTGGCATATTGAGTGTAGCACCTTAACAGCATCATCTTTTAAAATTTTAAATAGTTAGCTGGAATACCATCACTTTCACTGGCCTTGTTATTAGCAGTGCTTTCTAAGGCCCATTTGACTTCACTCTCCATGATGTCTAGCTTCTCTGAGTTATTCAAGCCCCTTCGCCACGGCAAGGCAGTGACCATGAAGGGGACATTTAATCATAGAGAAAGGCAAATCACTTTTGGGGCAATTAGAAAGTTTAGACCAGCATGGCATGAAACTGCCACAGTCTGCCTCTATTGTCCAATGTGGGTAAAGAATTTATTACTGATATTTGGATCAGTTGCCAAATATAAGGAAATGTTGGGAAAACCAGATGCTAACATAGAAGAGAAAAAGCTCATATTGCTACAAAGTAATCATGGGAGGGGAAAGCCCCACCTTAAATTTATACATTATTGCTCATCTCAATCTCTAAAGTGTTCTTTATATAACCTAGCATATGTTTACAGTTAAGTACACATACTTATATGTAAACTACTTAGATATTTTTAATTAAGTGCTAATATAAAATTTTACTAACTAAATAACTATTGACAGCTACTTAAAAATAACAAAAGCTGTCCTCTCCTATTGCAATAAGAAAAGCTTCTACACAGCTTGTGTTTCCTGTGGTAAAGGTAAAGGACCCCTGACCGTTAGGTCCAGTTGCAGACGACTCTGGGGTTGCACGCTCATCTCGCTCTATAGGCCGAGGGAGTCAGCGTTTGTTTGTAGACAGCTTCCAGGTCATGTGGCCAGCATGACTAAGCCGCTTTTGGCGAACCAGAGCAGCACGCGGAAACGCTGTTTACCTTTCCACCGGAGTATTTATCTACTATCACTTTGATGTGCTTACCACGTTTCCTGTGGTAGCTGAGGTTTACTTTCTCTGGTGTGATGAGATAGAACAAACCTTACAACCTCCCTGAGATGTAAACACACAGACAGATGGAAAGCCCTTCTTTCTTATTGGCTTGACTACGAAGCAGCCCACTCAATATGGGGAAATCCTCTCAAATACAGAACTGAGAATGCAGAATCAGCAGGGGCCAACCCCGAGACACAGGGTGAAATTAAACATTAGTCATACTCTGAGTAAACCCAATGAAATCAATTGAGTTAAGATTTTAGTGGGTCGACTCTTTACTTGGCTATCACCCAAGGATTCCAAGCAGACACATAGTTAAATCATGTTAGGCATATTATACACTACAATACCATCAGTTTGAGACTTTGACTTTCATCTTGCTACTGTGACTAATGCAAAGCCAAATACTATCATAAGAATATATGTAAAGGCTTCAACCCAGCAGTCTTATGAATGCAGCAGCCTTATGAACAGGTCTCATCTGAACTAAAAAAATATTTTCTGGAAACAAACAACAAAACATACACACTGATTTTACTGTGGGCATGCTTAATAAGGAAGGAAATGGGTGCTTTTAAATTCATATGTAATTTTTTTTTCCATTGCATGTTAATGCTGGTAAACAAAGCATTAAAAAATAAATGATTGAAAGACCAAGGTTAGATTTCAGGCATTTTTGGTGTTATAGGATGGGAATGGCAAGCTGGTTACCCATAACAGTTAGCGAGAAGCATATCAGTATATGGGCTATCTCTTTCAGTTTGTACTTCTGAAAATATCTAAAAGCTTGAGTTTTTCAAGGGCATTTGACAGATTCCTGATCAATTACGCAATAGAATGGATTTTTTTTTTCAGATTATGGACTAATGCAAGCCTTCACAATTTTTAGCCACCAAGATGAAGTAGCCCATTTACTAGGTATTTTTTTTCCAAACTACAAAGTTTAAATGAGACCCTAGAGGACCACCACAGGTGGTTGCTAAGAAGCATTTGGTTTGGTTGTCACAATGCAGGTTTAGATTAAAATGTACAATCCTCAATAAACCATAATGGAATTGCATTTGATATAGTTTTGCTTCACAGAACATATGTTGTCTCACCAGTGCCAAAGCTTTCTTCTCCACAAAGCGAGCATCGACCAGAATCCATCAAATTTGAGAAGAACCTCCAGCCTGCTGGTGTTTCATACACGGGGACTTTCATTGATTTTGCCACCCTAAAAAGACATCAGATAACACCACATCATCATGATGGTCCAGTGGTCTGCATGCATAGATGCCAACTTATTCTATCAAGGTGAGGTGTTTGATCTACTCCCACATACCATGCCTTATTATGGATTATAGTTTTGTTAGCAAATCCCAGACTAAGGTTGAAATCTGATGTATGTGAACTTACATGGAAGTAATACCCATTGTACTCAGTGGGACTTAATTTTGACACAATTTGTGCATGATTTATAATACTCAAATCAACAACTACATTCTAGTTATATGGCAGCCATAAATGGTCATACAAAATCACAACATTCAGATTTTAGAATCACATACCGTATTTTTTGCACCATAACACTCACTTTTTTCCTCCTAAAAAGTAAGGGGAAATGTCTGTGCGTGTTATGGAGGGAATGCCTACGGGTGGCATGCCTATGGATTTTCCTCATCTAAAAACTATGTGCGTGTTATGGTCGGGTGTGTGTTATAGAGCGAAAAATACGGTATTTTATTTTCAGCTACTGACATCAAAGGTATTTAAACTCACCTGCAGAACCTAATGTGTAGCTTTAAATCTATTATTATAAATTATTCCATTTACTTTGGCCATTTTATGTTTCCATTATCAGAAACTAAAATTCTAAGTTAAGAATGGCATTATTGAGAATTGAGCACTCTTTATCCAAAGAGTCTACTGAATGGGATAGAGTTGTGTTTGCACTACAGATAGCAGGCAAAATCCACTGACATAAAAGCAAATGATTACTATTTGGCACTTCTAAAGGACACCATGTAAAAATATTGAAGCTACTGAATGAAGGAATAATATGACATGAGAAATTTAAAATCAAGTTACATAAAAAAGACATACGGAGGAGATAAAACACTGAACATTTGAACACGGAGGTACAGTATATGTTACGATTAGGAAGACAAGTCCTTCTTCAAAGCTATTGGTACAGAAAATGGTGACTATGTGGGATACAGGCAAATCTGTCCAATTGTGGTTTACAAAGCCATGGTTCAGCACTGTGGGTGCTCCTCAGTCCTCCAGTGACATGCTGGATTCAGCACAAAGATCCTTGCTTGTATTAAGTGAGTATTCCCTGCTGTGTCCGAATCAGGGAACTCTGCCAGACCTAAGAATGTACTATGAAGCCGCCTGTCTCACTTGGTTAAAGGAGTGGTGCACACTCAAAAATCCAGAACTGTTGGACCTGGAGGGGTGCAAAAACAGGTTTGGCTGGCATGCATACCTGGGCTACGGAAAGGTTTAAGTTCATAAGAATTTTTTGAATCACGTCATCAGGAATTCCCTCTACATCGTTTGGGACCTTCTCGAGCCTAAGGTGCCATGATGGATCTCCCCAACTGAAGCTCTTGCCGTTAAAAGGAAAAACACAAACAGAAATTGGCCTGTCTATAAATCATTATTAATAGAGGAAGAGAACCAGTTTAAATTAATAAATTTCGAAGAGTTAAGAGATCAAGGCTCGGACTGGTTCCAATATTATCAATTATTTGAAACCTTCAAATGTGATAAAAAAGAGGATTTTTGATGGAGACTTCCAGATTTGAATCAGATCTAGTAAATTCTAAAACTAAAACCCTCTCCAAAACATACTGACTCAAAAATTTGTCAAAAAAGCAAAAAAGACCTTGACGGATTATTTTGAAATAAACAGTCAAGGGCAAACAAAGTTACAGATGGTCTGGAATGCAAGTAAGGCTGTAATGAAAGGACTCTTTATACAACAATACTCATTTAAAAGGAAACTGAGAGAGAAAAAAGAAAAAAAGAAATATTAGAGGAAATTATGAAAAAGGAGAAACAGCTGCTAAATAAGGTAAATAAAGAGGCAGTAAAACAGGCAATCAAAACATTACAAACCCAATATTCAATTATTATAAACGAGGAAATTAGCTGGAAAATAAAAGGAGTAAAACAAAAATATTTTGAGCACACAAATAAATCGGGGAAGTTGATAGACTGGCAGTTGAAAAAAGTGATCAAAGGAACTCCATAAATAAAATTAACATAAATGGCAGAATTACAGACAAGCTGAAAGAAATAAGAGAAGGGTTTGTTAAATATTTTTCTGAGCTGTATAGACAAGGGAAAGAAAAAAAAAGGGAAATGATATACAATGAATTGAAGAAAATGTTGCATTTAACATTTGTTAAAAAACCTGAGGCATTTTTGTTGGGGACTGTAGGGAAAGACCTGCCAAAAAAGCTGAAAAACATCTTCACGTATGTGACAATGGCCGCGAGAGTTCTGGTAGCACAAGGATGGAAGACTGAAGAAACCCCAACTAAAGAATCATGGCAAGAAAAATTGATGGACTATGCAGAACTGGCAAAATTGACATATAAGCTACGGGACAAAGATAACTGTGACTTTAAAGATGAATGGGAACCCTTTACAAAGTATCTAAAGATGCAACAAAGTGAACTGGACTCCTTCGAAGGTTTTGAATAAACATTCACAAACTGTTTATTGATAATATTCAGCTAAATAGTTTGAGGATCTATACAACTTTGTAACATGCAGGAAACAGCAGTCCAAAGACTGGAACTGAGGGAAGTCGGGGGGTGGGGGTGGGTGGGTTTGTGGGGGGGAGGGGGAGGGAGGAAAAATGGGGGGGGACAAGGATGTTATGTTTTTGGATAATATGTCTTGTTTTAATTTTGAATAAAAAAACTTTTAAAAAACCCAAAAAAACAAAACATACCGACTCCTCCTTGATTGGGAAGTCAAGGAGGAGGAAGTTAAGTCCGAATTGATCACATGGGCCCAAGACTTTGGTTACAACATAGAGATGAGCCAATAGGAACACCTATGGAAAGTAAATTGGAACTTTATGGCATGCTATACGTTAAGGGAAAACCTTCAAATGATGTTATACTGCTGATATTTAACCCCTTCTAAACTCTCCAAAATGTACAAAAGTGTCCCTAACACAAGTTGGAGATGCGGAGAATCAGGTAGAACCATGCTACATATGTGGTCGGTTTGTAAAAAGATCAAAACCTTACATACATACTCAGCTTCAAATAATGTTAAATGCATCCTTCCACCCAAAAAACCAGAATCATTTTTATTGGGTATTAAAGGACCAGATATAGCCAAGAGGATGAGGAAAATCTTTCTGTATGCCACCAAAGCCACGAGAGTACTTATAGCAAAACATTGGAAGAGTGACAAAATCCCCATCAGATCAGAATGGTTACTAAAATTGGTAGAATATGCTAAACTAGATAGTCTCTTGGAAAGATTAAAGATAAGCAAAAACAGGAGTTAATCGATAACTGGAAACCTCTAAAGAGTTACTTAAAAAATACGGTAAGTGTTGCAATCTGAACTCGGTAGCAGCTTTTGAATAAGCTCTGTAAATAAAGGTTAAATGGGTTTATACACACACACACACACACACATTAATATTTTATTATGATTTTGCTGATAAATTTATCAGAGCAAAGGTTTATCAGAGCAAAAAGATGTTGAGAAGGATGGGAAGTCAAATATATGAAGATATATATTTCTTTATTGGTATTTTTTATTTTGATGAGCTTGATTTACAGACTATGTCTTTGATGTATGGATGTAACTATGGTAAATAAAGCATAATAATAACAAAAATAAAAAGGAGTCAGGGAACTCTGGCTGAACGTAAACTAGAATATTTGCAGTGAAGTCAGAACACAAGAAGAGGAGAGGACGAAAGACGTGAGGAGGCGTGCCTGGCCCAAGTGCTTATCTACAGCTTCATAAGCCATGGATTATGAAGCCTTAGGCAATCATCCCAATATGGTCACTGGCTTCTCCTTGATCTTCCTGTGCTGAACTGCTTGTGGCAATGATCCAAGCTTTTATTTTGGTTCCGTTTAGATGTTAAATTCCAAAGTTTATGAAACTGAATGTAAATGGGAAAATATCCATAGAGATTTCCAGGCAAAGGCAGAATCTAAAGGTGAGATTATGTTTTGTAACTACATCCACTCAAGTTAGGAAGATCATTTAAAAGAAGTCGAAATGTGCTCCGATAAAAAGCAGTTACACATTTTCATTGCAACATCCAAATATATCCCAGGAATGATCCAGTCCAAGCTAGGTATGTTTAAAACTTCCCCACTGATTTCATTGGCAAAGAGTTAATCAAGTCTCCCATTGAAATAAGTGGAGTTTATTTTCTTTTAATTTTCTTCCCATTACACACAATTGTCTGAGTTTTGCATAAAGTGTTACACACCCTGTGATTCAGGAAGTTCTCAAGAGTTAGCCAAGAATTGTAAGTCTCAATATCCTTTTTCTCCCTAAACAAAAGATATATGTAGAGATATCTCCCCCCCCCCCGCCAAAATGATTATCTCCAAATCTTATATGTTGTTTTTGCAACATAGCTAGAGCACACAATAGACCAAAATAAATCTTATGTTGATCAAAGAGATTTGGTTTTAAAAATAATAACTGAGAAAGCATATCTTTCTCAGTTTTGGCTTTCCTGTCTTCCAGGTGTCAGCTGCATATTTAAAAAAAAACTTATGTTGACATGGGAGAGGAGAGCCAGAAACCTCTGCAAAATATACACCAGTACTTCACTGGCACACATTTTACTCTTGGGGCCCTTAGGGCTGGAAGGCACCACATGACAGGCTAAGTGATTTGTAGACAGCTATGGAGGTGATGGTACAGGATTCAGAATATCTTGGGCTTGGAGTGAAATAAACAAGCATCAACAATATTGTTCCAGAACATGTCCCTGGTTCACTCAAAGCTGATCTAGTTCTTCTATATGTTTGACTTTGGCAATGAACCACCAGACCCGAGTGGCTGCCCAGTGGCTGGTGCGCCAGGAGCAGGCCAGGGCCCAGAGGGAGGCTGCACAAGGAGGACACCCTGGAAGAAAAGAGAGTGCAGCGCCCCCCCCCCCCCGATTTTTGGTTTTTATTCAAAACCTCCTCTCTCTCTTTTTGAGGAGGGCCACTGCCGCCACAGCCATCATTGTTATTTTTATTTTTAATCTTAATTCCCTTTCCTTAATTTTTAAAAATATTTCTTAATAATACATTTTTTCCTTCCCCCCAATTTTTTTACCTCAAGTTTTTCTGTTAAGAATTAAAATGGCGGTGCCCAGAAGAGAGCCCTGAACCAACACAAGGCCACTTCCTGGGATTGCCGCTTCACCCCTGACTTTCTGTTCTTTTTTCTTTTCTTTATTTTTCTTTTCTTTATCTTTTACTATTCACTTTTTTTATTTCTCATTTTTAAAAATTAAATAGGGGAAAAAAGAATGACATAAAAATCTGAGTCCTTTTTTGTTTGTTTGTTTGGGGAGCCCTTCCCCCCTGCCATCCTATTACTATCACAATCCTCTTTTAAAACAAAACGTTTTCTCCTTATTATTGTCATTGCTATTGCTATTTTCCCATTCCTCACCCTTTTTTCTTTTTCTCTCCCTCCCCCCTTCTTTGCCTTTTACTCTTTAAAGAGAATACACTCACACACACACACACACACACACACACAGACTATTTTCCCCCTCTCAGAGGGGTTTTCTACATATTTTTTATTTTATTTTACTTTTTACTTTGAACATTTGAGATAGATAGCTACACACACACACACACACAATTTTCAGGCACCACCGCCTCAACATATTTTTCATATTTTTCTTTTTCTTTTTGTTTTTTGCTTTCTCTTTCTTTCTTTCCTCTTAAATGTCCCACCCCATCCATCCCCCTCCCTCCTCTCTTTCCTCTCCTTCTCCCAACAAATAATAATAATAGCAATAATAAAAATCACAGACCTACGCACATATATCTCCCCAATCACTTTCAATAGTAACCCCCCCCCCACACACTTTGTGGCCACTTACCTCATACTATAACTTGGACCACCACTGCAATTTTTTTTATCATTACTAATACTATTCTTTCCCTTTTTCTATCCCTCTTTCTTTCTCTCTCCTTTCTCTCGCCTTTATATTTTACTCTAATTTCCCCTCCCTTTTTTGTTTTTTCTCTTTCCTTCTCCTTTTTCTTCCTCTTCCGCTTTCCCTTTTGCCTTTGTTTTGTTTTGTTCTGTTCCTAAAAACAACCTTGATTTGTAACTCTCTACTATGAATCCCTAATCCCCTTTCCCACCCTTAACTGGACCCCACTCCCCCCCCCATTGTGCGCATGAGTGTGTAGGTGTGTACGCACAGGGATATCCACAATAACCCCCCTCCTCCCTCTGGCCCCACTCCCTCTGTCTCTTGCATCTCTGCCCCTTAACCCTTTTATCTCAACTGTTTGTCTGTTGGTCTACTTGACTGTCTGTTTGTCTGCCCCCTGCTTTGCCAACACCGCTGAGGAACCACAGAAACTCCAGAGAAGCCCTGAAAACACAGTCTAGATGCTAAAAAATGGCCACCTAATCCAGACGCTCTGTAAAAGCCACCAGTCAACAATGCCTGTTCAGCTCAGCAACCCAACACCCAGGAACCACCACCACCACCACAACTCCTAATTATAACACACACCACTCCAAGAGGACACCAAGCAGATCTCAAACCAGGATCATCAGGGAGATCAAGACAGCACCAACCAGGGAGATGGTGAACAGCACTGAGACCACAACACTCCCCCAAGATGACAACAACCCAACAACAAAACCTGAGGGAAATGGAACTGAGACTAGCAGAACAATACAATACAAATCTTTATTACAGTCATAGACCAGCATAAAAGGGTGCAATACAGTCATTTAAAATCTGAAACGTGTTTTGTAAAGCTAAAAGGTACTAAAACAGAAGGTGAATATAAAAGTCTATAAGAATTTAAAAGAAGCTAAAAGAATCCAAAAGAAGGGTCAGGAATATTGGGCGGGTGTGGAAGAGCACAAAAGGTTGATATATAAAGGCTTTAACTATCATTTACAGAGCACTCTGATATGTTCATTAATGACATGAGAGAACTTGGTATCCTTATTTCTGTAACATTATTATTGTTTATAAAACCCAATAAAAAAACCTTTTAAAAAACCAATGCTAATCTAGGCTGCATCAGCAGAAGTATAGTGTCAAGATCAAGGCAAGTTCAGTTTGGTTTGGTTTATTGTATTTTAGCAAACAGCCATTGCATGGGAAGTAATAGTACCACTCTATTCTGTCCTGGTCAGACCACATCTGAAATACAATGTCTAGTTCTGGGTGCCATGATTTAAGAAGGGTGTTGATAAGCTGGAATGTGTGCAGAGGAGGCAACTAACGGTCTGGAAACCAAGCTTTATGAGGAAAGGGTCCTTATAATATGGTCCAGGAACTGGACATGTTTAATCTGGAAAGGAGAATACTGAGAGGAGAATTGATAGCCATCTTAGAATCATAGAATCATAGAGTTGGAAGAGACCACAAGGGCCATCGAGTCCAACCCCCTGCCAAGCAGGAAACACCATCAGAGCACTCCTGACATATGATTGTCAAGCCTCTGCTTAAAGACCTCCAAAGAAGGAGACTCCACCACATTCCTTGGCAGCAAATTCCACTGTCGAACAGCTCTTACTGTCAGGAAGTTCTTCCTAATGTTTAGGTGGAATCTTCTTTCTTGTAGTTTGGATCCATTGCTCCGTGTCCGCTTCTCTGGAGCAGCAGAAAACAACCTTTCTCCCTCCTCTATGTGACATCCTTTTATATCTTCAAATATCTGAAGGGCTGTCACATGGAAGATGAAGCAAACTGGTTTTCTTCTGCTCTGGAGCCTAGGACCTGAAGCAATGGTTTCAAATTACAAGAAATAAGATTCCAACTTCTGACGGCAAGCGCTGTTCAGTAGTGGAATGTTCAACCCTTCACTGGGGGTTTTAAAGCAGAGTTTGGATGGCCATCTGTCCTGGATGCCTTAGTTGAAATTCCTGCATTGCACGGGGTTGGGTCCCTTCCAACTCTATGATTCTATGATACCACATTGTACTTGCTATCACTGTCTCTTCCATTGCACCAGGTGAGAGAAAGTTAAGCATGATTTAAGTCATACTGTTTCTTTCTGCAAAGCTGGGCTAGCTGGTGCATTCGCCTGCCACATGTCTTTTCCTGGTACACATGAGAAACAAATCTGAATAAATACTCTCTAAAGACACCAGGGTCCTATAAAGCATGTCTACAAAAATTTCCAACATTAAACATTGCCATTTTTTGTAAGCACAAAACCACTAACTTGTTTTAGTAGATTATTTATATGAGGGGGACATTAAACTTGCTTTCTCCCTCTGCTTCAATGCTACTTCAAAAGTTTATATATACACAAAGATTCACACACAACAGTTTGCAGCAGATTATGTTCCAACCTCTTCTTGCTGGATGGAACAAAACGTTTGATTCACTCTTATAAGATGCTTGGAATGTACTGTGTATGTACTAGGTAATCTACCAAGAACACTTATCTTTACTGTCAGCGTTACAGAGAAATGCAGTGAGTTCCTGTCTGTAGCTTTGCTTGCATGATAATGACATATATTTCTAGGCTGCAGGAGCCCATACACAGAGTAGCCCTAAAAAGCCAGCAGGCATAAAGACTAAAACTTGGAAATAATTTCAATTTAATGTAAATAGGGGTGGGCAGTTGGGGCTGCATGGCAGCATTTAGTAGAGCTAGAGCCAATGATGGTCAGACAAAAGTGTTCCAGATCAACTAATCCAGAATAAAGACCACCGTGCTTCAACTTTCACCATTGCTGGATGTGAGGGCGATCTGGCTGTGACATCTGTCACCCCATTGATCACCAGGGTTGATTTGACTGATCTGGCTGGCCAGGCGGGTGTCCCCTTCCTCCCTCATCACTCCATGTGCGTCCCTCCCGAAGCTGTGCACTCAGTGGAAGAGGACGACCATCCCAGATAAAAGGAGTGCACCGTTCTTCGGTCAAGGGTATACGATAGCTGTGCTCCCCTGCTAGAACCTCCAAACAAACTTTCACCATTGCTACTAAAGATTGGAATTCCCAGTGCTATGCCGTCTACTTAGAAGTAATCCCACTGGGTTTGATGAAGTTACTCTCAAATAAGCAGTGCTTTTTCAGGGGGGCTCAGGGGTACACATACCCCTAAATATTTTGTGAATCTAAGTTTGGCCTCATTGAGGGCCAGTATTTCACTATGAGTAGGAAATTGAGAGTACTGTACCCCTAAACAGTTTTTAAGGGGGGGAAGCACTGCAAATAAGTATGCAGAGGACTTTTATTTATTTTTGTGTAACAGAATATAGCTGGAAAGCAAGTGAAAGTAATTCCTTTCTAATTTTAGTGTGCTATACTTACATGCGGTACAGCTATCTACATGTACACATGCACACCAGAAATCTACCAACTTTTTCTCAGACAGCTGGCAGAAAAACATCATTTCTTCAATCCATACAACCAGATTTTTCTCTCCTCTCCCGCACAATATCAAATGATTTTTTTCACATAGAATACTGCCTTTCCAATTACTCTTGAAACCACACAAAAAGAGGAAACTACTTTAAAAAGCCCCAGCAGGGGTGGGGTGGGGAAGAAGCAGGAAGTAAGGAACTTTGATAGAATGGGGAAATGAGGCAACTGCATGAGGTTCCAGGGATCATCAAAAAAAGCTTGTGGTCCACTTATGGTGTTATTAAACAGTAGCAAAACTTGTTATATGAGCCCAAGGAAATTTTAGTATTGATATTTTCCTTGAACAACATCTCCCACATCAGTGCATGGCAAACTGCTTCTGAAACTGAGTGGCATTTCAAAAGCAGTTTGTGATAGTGGGGCTCAACTCAGCAGCAACCGGGCTCAAGGAGAGGCATGAAGCAGGAGCTTTGCCCTCCTTGTACTGGCAGCTCCAACACTTGCTGGGAGAGGGTAATGGCAAAGTCAGGGGAGCACACCTAAGGAGTGCCAGTGCCAGCGAGTGACAGCACCCATGCCAGGAGGAGGGAGCTGCCACCCAACCACTTCTCATGCATCACTACTGAAACTCAGCTGCTTAAAGAAGTAAAACATTCCAGTAGGATAGGGAGAAGCCTCCTGTATTTACAGGGCAATTTTATGCATGCTTATTCAGAAACAAGTCTGTGCCTATTAAAAAAAATAGTATTGCAGTATAGGATTATTTGGCTCTCCTTTGAAGGAAGTTCAAATGTGTATTCTTATTTAAATAGCAAATACAGTGGTACCTCAGGTTACATACACTTCAGGTTACAGACTCCACTAACCCACAAATAGTACCTCGGGTTAAGAACTTTACTTCAGGATGAGAACAGAAATCATGCTCCGGCGGCGCAGCGGCAGCGGGAGGCCCCATTAGCTAAAGTGGTGCTTCAAGTTAAGAACAGTTTCAGGTACCACTGTATATGTGAAATTCCAATGTAGGCTGCATGGTATGTGTGTTTTAAAAAACTGACACCAATAACTTCACAATAATACTAACTCCTCTTAAAGCAAAAGAAGTCAAAATATTGTATAAAAATCTGCTGCATCTTTTAAGTTCAGAGAAACTAAAATGAAAATATACCTAAAAAGAAAAGCTTTTTTATTTCAATACTTCCATTCTTCGCTCCAGTATTTCTTGACCCCAGTAAAGGTATACATCCAGCAGGCAGGCTGGTTGTCAACAGTTATCCCCAATGCCTATGCCAAAACCTTTACATCTGTAATCAAGAAAGTTGTGGCCTGGTTAGATCCAAAGTCCTGTTGTCCTGTCTATCTGGGAGTCAGATAAAGCGGGGAGGTGGTACGCAGCCCATGCAACATGGAAGATTCAAGGGTGTGTAAGCTTCTTCATACTTTCTTCATCTTCATAAAGTCACCGCAAATGTCTATGGTAGCAGCACAGAACTATGCTGTGTGGATGACCACAAGACATCAGGCATGTCTTATGGGAATAAGCCTGGAATTAAATGGAGATTCATAGCCAATGTCTATGCACAGGACTGCAGTCTTAGTCTATTACTTCTAGTAGAATCCTTCAAGGGAAGCAATCATGAACATTTCCTTCTCTCTGCCCCAAGCATCCTCTCTCTATAGTGTCTTAAACCACCAGGAATTTGTGAGCAATAGTTCAAGCAGCATTTCACTCTGCAATCCCTCTGATCATACCTAGAATTTCTGAATTAAGATAAGAACTTTCAGGTTTATTTTCCCTCTCTGTTCTAAGTGCTGGATTCTCATGCCTGTACTTCTCATTTGACCCTATTAACACTGTAACAGTGGCAAGTTTAGGCTTCTGGATATCTTCACTCTGAATGTACTGTGTTCCCTTAAAAGGTATAAAGTTTATACACTCAGAGGAGAACCAAGCAACTGCCAATCCCCCATAAATGGTCAAGTGTTACAGCTGTTACTTCCATCGTCTCAAATTTATGAACTGAAAAAGCACTGGGATCTTAGGCCTTCGCAAACAGGACCGATAACTGGAAGCACTGAGCTGAGGAAGCGTACAACAGGAATGAAGCAAAAGAGGCAATCTAATCCAGCCCCTTTGCCAAATGACAGGAAATTACAGAGTAAACAGTCTTGAATAGTGTGCGCAAGCAAGCGACCCCACAGGCCAACTTGTGGGAACTCAGCTTGACCTTGTTCACATATCCACTGCCTACATTTCCAAAAGAGCTGCACTTGGAGAAACCTTGCCATCAGTCTTATGGAAAACTGGATTTTGACTGAAAAATTCAGGATGACCTCTAAGACCAAGAAGAACAGCTAAGCTCAAAAAGATATCAGAAAGTAATTGACAGCATGGACCAAACTGACCAAGGGCTTCTAAGAAAACATTTTGAACAAGACTGCAAACCAGGAGTAACAGTAGAAAATCATAAGGAAAAGAGACCTTTGCTGGAAGAAGGTACAGTGGTACCTTGGGTTACATACACATCAGGTTACAGACTCTGCTAACCCAGAAATAGTGCTTCAGGTTAAGAACTTTGCTTCAGGATTAGAACAGAAATCGTGCTCCGGCGGCGCGGCAGCAGCAGGAGGCCCCATTAGCTAAAGTGGTGCTTCAGGATAAGAACAATTTCAGGTTAAGTACGGACCTGTGGAACAAATTAAGTACTTAACCTGAGGTACCACTGGTGCATCTCATTGTCTTCTGAAGTACATCCTTGATCTGGTGCCTTCCCTTGATGTAAATGACTATTTTTGGATTCCAGATTTATTGGCTTATTGTTGGTAAAATTCCAGGTTCACTGATGTCACAATATAAATCACTTCATTCATTAATCCTGACTTGCAGCACAATTCGATTCAGGTTTACTCAGAAGTAACTTCCGTACGATACGATACGATACGATACAATAATTGTCACTGTCCCATACAGAACAACGAAATTGAAAAAATCTACATCAGACATTAAAAACCCAACAAGCCTGCTATCCCAGCTATCCCAACCTGGTTAGCCCCCTAAAAACTCTGATACCCCATAATTAAATACAATACACTCCTTTGGAGACTGCCTTACACTGTGTTTAAAACCAAAATCGCATTGGAATAGAAACTGTTTCTCAGGCAGCTAGTCCTAGTCTTTATAACCCTGTACCTTCTTCCAGAAGGCAGAAACTGAAAGAGATCATTCCTGGGGTGCGCACTGTCCTGCACTTTCTCTGCAGCTTTCTTGTGACACCTGGAAGACAAGCTAAGCTCTAGGCAACCAAGTTAGTTGGCCCCCTCTTTGTCCCTGTTGGTTCACTATTGATATATAATGTTAGGGAGAAGGGAGGATAATAAATCTAAATAAAATCATCATCACTACCCACCACCATCTTGGTTGACTTGGTTAGCTGAGAGACGGAATTAACTGTGGTGAGAGTGTTTGGATCAGAAGAAAGATAAAGAACCAAACTGGAGGCAACAGCTCTGCATACCAAAACATGGGATTGTCCCAATCATGTGGTAAGGAGTGGTTGTCTGCTCACCTCACGCCTCTCTCCAGGCTATGAAATAAAAGCAGCTAGGCAGAGGAACCATGGTATTCTATTAAATTAGTTCCTGGAATAATAAAACTCACTTTATTTCAATGGAGCCCCTAAAGTTGTGGGAAATTACTCCTGTGCCAAAAGAGCATTCATATAGTATCTCCTTCCTCCCTGTTTAGGTCAGGAAGTTCCTGTGTATTAAACATATCAGTAGAATCCCATCCCGCCAAAAAACCACCCCAAAACAAAGAGTCTGTGTGTGTGTATCTAACACCGAGACCTAGATGTCTTGAGCTGAAAAGGACATGGAAAAAGATAATTATTTCAAATAATAAATAGATTTGTTGTTGTTGTTTAGTCATTTAGCCGTGTCCGCCTCTTCGTGACCCCATGGACTCCAGGCATTCCTGTCTTCCACTGCCTCCCGCAGTTTGGTCAAACTCATGTTGGTAGCTTTGAGAACACTGTCCAACCATCTCATCCTCTGTCGTCCCCTTCTCCTTGTGCCCTCAATCTTTCCCAAATAAACTGCTTTTTGATTTTGCAATATGTATGGGAAAGTTGGCATGTGCCCCTCTGGATTTTAGCACAATTGTTTACTAAGGAAATAAAAGGTTCTCAGGGACCATCTTCAGTACAACCACCAGTTTAGAACATTTCTTTCAAACATCTCAATTTAAGGAAACCAATATCACCAAATGGCAGTTTGGTGACTTAAAATAATTTGTAGGAGGACCACAGAATTCATAAGGAGCACAGGATTGTTGGGTAAGGCTCCCACTCAGGCCTTAGATGGAGGGGAAAGAGTTAAGCAATAATTGTCTTTTCTCTCTCTTCCTCTACAGCTCAGTTTCCAGGCACTCACCCAAATTCTGAGGGGAATCCTCTGTGGCCTGGCTGCAGCCCTTACAATCTATCTCCCAGTCAACACCCACTTCCTGTCCCCCTGCAGCTGTTAGAAGTTGTGGAAATGGTTTTGTTTTTATTATTATTTTAATTGCATTAATTTAACCAGGGCTTTTTTCACTCAGAACTTGTTGGTACTCAATTCTAGCACCTCTCAGGTGGGCAGCACTGCCATTATAAGAGAACAAAGGAGGTTTCATGGTGAGTTCCGGCACCTCTTTTTCTAGATAAATAGCATTGGATTAATCATAAACATATGTATAAACTAACACATAACCATACAAACAACAACAGAACTATACACGGAACATATCCAGTATAAAGAACAAATTACAAAGATGCGGTTACTTACATACAGCCAAGATTTTACGATGAGTTTATATAGCCTAACCACAATGAGGAGGGAGTCATGTAAAGAGTACTTATATGATTCTCTCTATTTATATAATAAAAAAATGTATGTCCCATCTGTCCGATTTAGCTTTCCCCAGACTGTATGTCTGACCAGACATTCAGATAAAGCAATGTTCCATCCATTAGGAAGCCATGCCTCCCTCGTGTTGTGCAAAGTTTGAGAGAGTAAAATAATTATTCTTGAAAAAATAAAATCATTTTAACTCGTCACCTGAAATAAATGAGGGTATTTGTACTAACTGAGCATCTCTGAGAAGGATATTCCGTAACTGGAGTAAAGGTAAAGGACCCCTGAACGGTTAAGTCCAGTGAAAGGCGACTATGGGGTGCAGTGCTCATCTCAGCTTTCAGGCCAGGGAGCTGGCATTTGTCTGCAGACACCTTTTCCAGGTCATGTGGCCGCAGTGGTACCTATTTATCTACTTGCACTGGTATGCTTTCAAACTGCTAGGCTGGCAGGAGCTGGGATAGAGCAACGACGTGCAGATTCCAACTGCCGACCTTGCAATCGGCAAGCCCAAGAGGCTGAGTGGTTTAGACCACAGCGCCACGCATGTCCCTTTATAACTTTATAACTGAAGTGCACATCAGTGAAGACTTTATCCTTAGTCCAACCACTGAAGGCAGAGGCACTTCGAACAGGGCCTCAGACAATGAACTCAATGAACGGGATAGTTTCAGACAGCTGCTATCAGATGGTATCTCACCAGTCTTTTTAAAAAAAACTTCCCTGAGTGCCCATTATCTTCCATGTCTAATTTGAGGTGCTGATGCTTTCCTTTAAAACCCTAAAACAGGGGTAGTCAACACGGTACCCCTTCAGAGATTGCTTGTTTACAAGGCTCACAACATCCTAAGCTGGCTAAGCTGCCTGGGGCTGATAGGAGTTTTTGTTCAGCAATGTCTGAAGGTTAGTGCCATCCAGGAGCTTTCAGCTGTCCTTTTCTCCCTTCCCTAGTGAGGGTGGCAGAGCCTCCATTTCCAGCAAATGAGAGCAGCTTTGAACAAGCCCCACCCGACAGCAGGCTGCATAGGACCACAAGGGGCTTGTCACATATCTCACTCTTTCCCTCGTGTTTGCATGCATCCTCCCCACATAGAATAGAATCATAGAATAGAATCATAGAATCATAGAGTTGGAAGAGACCACAAGGGTCATCGAGTCCAACCCCCTGCCAAGCAGGAAACACCATCAGAGCACTCCTGACATATGGTTGTCAAGCCTCTGCTTAAAGACCTCCAAAGAAGGAGACTCCACCACACTCCTTGGCAGCAAATTCCACTGTCGAACAGCTCTTACTGTCAGGAAGTTCTTCCTAATGTTTAGGTGGAATCTTCTTGTAGTTTGGATCCATTGCTCCGTGTCCGCTTCTCTGGAGCAGCAGAAAACAACCTTTCTCCCTCCTCTATGTGACATCCTTTTATATATTTGAACATGGCTATCATATCACCCCTTAACCTCCTCTTCTCCAGGCTAAACATGCCCAGCTCCCTTAGCCGTTCCTCATAAGGCATCGTTTCCAGGCCTTTGACCATTTTGGTTGCCCTCCTCTGGACACGTTCCAGTTTGTCAGTGTCCTTCTTGAACTGTGGTGCCCAGAACTGGACACAGTACTCCAGGTGAGGTCTGACCAGAGCAGAATACAGTGGCACTATAACTTCCCTTGATCTAGATGCTATACTCCTATTGATGCAGCCCAGAATTGCATTGGCTTTTTTAGCTGCCGCGTCACACTGTTGGCTCATGTCAAGTTTGTGGTCAACCAAGACTCCTAGATCCTTTTCACATGTACTGCTCTCAAGCCAGGTGTCACCCATCTTGTATTTGTGCCTCTCATTTTTTTTGCCCAAGTGCAATACTTTACATTTCTCCCTGTTAAAATTCATCTTGTTTGTTTTGGCCCAGTTCTCTAATCTGTCAAGGTCGTTTTGAAGTGTGATCCTGTCCTCTGGGGTGTTAGCCACCCCTCCCAGTTTGGTGTCATCTGCAAATTTGATCAGGATGCCCTTGAGTCCATCATCCAAGTCGTTGATAAAGATGTTGAATAAGACCGGGCCCAAGACAGAACCCTGTGGCACCCCACTAGTCACTCTTCTCCAGGATGAAGAGGAACCATTGATGAGCACCCTTTGGGTCCGGTCAGTCAGCCAGTTACAAATCCACTGAGTGGTAGCATAGTCAAGACCGCATTTTACCAGCTTCTTTACAAGAATATCATGGGGCACCTTGTCAAATGCCTTGCTGAAATCAAGGTAGACTACATCCACTGCGTTCCCTTCATCTACCAGGCTTGTAATTCTGTCAAAAAATGAGATCAGGTTAGTCTGACATGACTTATTTTTCAGAAATCCATGCTGACTATTGCTGATCACAGCATACCTTTCTAGGTGCTCACAGATTGTTTGCTTAATGATCTGCTCCAGAATCTTCCCTGGTATTGATGTCAGACTGACTGGGCGGTAATTATTTGGGTCCTCTCTTTTCCCCTTTTTGAAAATAGGGACAACATTTGCCCTCCTCCAGTCTGCCGGGACTTCGCCTGTTCTCCAGGAATTCTCAAAGATGACTGCCAGTGGTTCTGAGATCACATCTGCCAGTTTTTTTAATACTCTTGGATGCAGTTCATCTGGCCCTGGAGACTTGAATACATCTAAACTTGGCTAAAGTATTCTTGTACTATCTCCTTAGTTATTCTAGGCTGTGTTTTCTCTGCTGAATCATTTGCTCCAAATTCTTCAGGTCGGGCATTGTTTTCTTTATCGGAGAAGACTGAGGCAAAGAAGGCATTGAGGAGTTCAGCCCTTTCTGTGTCCCCTGTTTGCATTTCACCATCTTCTCCTCTGAGTGACCCCACTGTTTCTTTGTTCTTCCTTTTGCTACGAACATACCCATAAAAGCCTTTTTTGTTGCTTTTAACCTCTCTAGCAAGCCTGAGTTCATTCTGTGCTTTAGCTTTTCTGACTTTGTGTCTACACATGCTGGCTATTTGTTTGAATTCCTCTTTGGTGGTTTCCCCCCTTTTCCATTTTTTGTACACATCCTTTTTTAATCTTAACTCAGTTAAAAGTTCTTTAGATAGCCACCCTGGCTTCTTTAGGCACCTTCCATGTTTCCGTCTCATTGGTATTGCCTGAAGTTGTGCTTTTACTATCTCCTTCTTAACAAACTCCCAGCCATCATGAACTCCCTTTCCTTTTAGTATTACTGTCCATGGGATCTCACCCAGCACTTCCCTAAGTTTTATGAAGTCGGCTTTCTTAAAGTCAAGAAAACTGTCTTAAAGCCACGACTGTGTTCTTTTCTCTGTCCATCATGAGTTCAATACATGAATGAACACTTCCTTCAAATTCACAACTGTGCAAGGGTAGAAAGCATTGTCGGGGGTTTCCTCTGTGAGTCTGTAATGAGGCAAAGTCATATCTATCAGGCAGTCAGAATCAGAACTGCCCTGAACTGGTTGGCATATAGACTATGGCACACATGGCACAGGCAGATTGCAACAGGCCTCAGTAGAGAGTGTGGGATTTGGGGACCACAGTTTTCCAGTCAGGCCTCAAAGAAAGAGAAGGGGCCCCAGGTTTTCAAAAGAACCCAGGTTTTCCTTTCTCTTCAATTGTTCAGCTACCAGCCAAGCTCCAAGGGAATCAACCAAACATGCTGCATCTCAGTTAACATCAATTTCCTGTTTCCTCCTCTCAGGGCTGTCTTTACCCAGGTGTGCAAGGGGTGCGGGGCACCCGGGCGCCAAATTCTGGGGGTGCCAGGCGCCTGTTGCTGAAGCCGCCTAAGTTCTTAACTTTTTCAGCAGGGGGCCGGTAAAAAGCACACATTTTACTAATGTAGAAACACCAGGCAGGCCCCACAAATAACCCAGAGATGCATTTTGAATAAAAGGACACATTCTACTCATGTGAAAAGACGCTGATTCCCGGACCGTCCACAGGTCGGATTTAGAAGGCTATTGGGCTGGATCTGGCCCCTGGGCCTTAGTTTGCCTACCCATGCTTTTAACTACCTGACATGAAATAATAAATAATTTTAATCAAGCTAGAAAAACAAAATACATTTGGGCTGTGATGGCCTGGGAGTCCGATTCAGAGACTGAACTGGAGGAACCCCAGCCTGCACAGGAGTCCCCGCCTTCAGGCCCGGCTGAGCTGGGGCAGGGCCTTGGATATGAAGCACCTGCACCTGCACCGGATCCTCAGGAGCAGGCACCAGGTGAATCCACTCTGGCTCCAGAGGTGATTGAGGACACAGTGCCTACAGGTGCTCCTCTCCCAGCCCTGTCAGGGGAAGGCGAGTCTCCCCCTCGGTCCAGTAGCCCTCCAGCCTCTCCTGAGCTGCAGAGGCTCAGGGCAGAGAGGCGGAGGGAACTGGTTTCTCCCAGGAGGAGTGCTCGCCTTAAGGCCAGGAGAGGCGGGTCTCCTGGGGGCTGGGACTGCCCCTGGCCTCAGAGAAGATAAAGGCCAGTCAGCTCGGTCCCAGGTTGCGGGAGCAACGTCATTGAAGAGCTGTTTCGGCCAGCACCCAGACCTGCACCTTCAGAGTTCCTGTCCTTGCCCGGCTCCTCGCTTCAGACCCTGCTCCGCCCTTGGAGGACAATGTACAGACCCTCGACCCAGGACCCTGACCTCGCCTCTCGGTAACCTTTCCCCCCCGGACCAGCACAGGGGCTCTGCTACAGCCTGGCCCGAGGCTCTTCGGCAACAATGGAGGCGGCTCCATCTCCAGTGCCGCCGCCACCACCACTACCACCTTGGAGACTGAGCAACAGTCATCTCTGCTGCCGCCCACGGCGGAGCCCTGGCTCGGCCGCCACTGCGCGGAGCCCTGGCTGGGGGAGGATGAGAGGAGCATGGGGAAAAGCAGCGGCGGTGGCAGAAGTGGCAGCATCTGAAGGCAGAAAGGTGGTGGCGGGAAGGTGCTCGCGGTGGAGCTGGACAGTCTGCTGCTGCTCCTGCAGAACAGAACAGGCAACGGGGCAGCTCCTGCGGAGAAGGACAAGGGGCGGCGGTCGTTGCCACCCCTCACAGCTGTGGCAGCACCTCAGGGCAAGCCCAAGCCAGGCTCGGCGGCAAAGCAGCAGCTGCTGGCGCTGCAGATACCTTGGGAGAGCGGGAGGCGGAGAAGGAGGCAAGGCGAGTGAGGAAGCATCAACCGGGCGCTCAAGGAGCAGAAAAGGGGATACAAGCAGATGCACCGCCTGCTGCTGCTGGGTACGTAGCGCCCCCGCCCTGCCTTGGCACGCAGGTTGGGCTGCAGCAGCCTCTAGGGGTGGCCTCATGGGAGTAGTGGAGGGGGCCTGCCCCGTAGCAGAGGGAGCTCTTCATAAACCAAGGGATGCCTGCCTCACCTCGAGCGTTTCTTTTCCTAGGAACTCTTCTCCCACCTCTTCCTCTATAAAAACATCTCAGCCTCTCCCCTCCCTGACCTGCAGAGCCCGCCTGTGGGAAGGGGTGGCTCCTTTGCCCACTCGTCCAACAGACGGACTCTTTAGGCTGACAAAGGGCCATGCTGTAACCCCTCCCCTGGCGCCAGGTGGGTCACCTCTGCCAGCCACACACGCTACTTTCCTGCCTGGGGAACCCGCTGCCCACCACACTGAAAGCTTCCCTCCCTCCAGGCTGCCCTAAATTTGGGGGCGCTGGGTCGATCTTTGCACCCCAGCACCACATATGCTAAAGACAGCCCTGCCTCCTCTGCTCCATTGTGATCTAGCATTTCCCACCGGACAAGGCCACGGGACATGTCCCTGTTGCCTAAAAGACGCCTCATCTATGGAAACACCTCCTCTCAAATGCCCAGTTACATTTGTGTCCCTTTGGACCTTTTTGGTATATTTCGTTCTTTTTATCTCCTTTAATGGAAATGTTCAAAGTCTCACCCCCAGGCAGATTACTTTAGAGCTCCATGGCAAGCTTATTACATACAAATTTGTCTTGGAAATGCTCCCCATGTGCTGTGAATGAATTACTGATAGTCTGCAAAATACTAGAGAACGATAATCAGGCCAAATGTCCCCAGACTCAAAGGCCAACTATTTGAGCCCAATCCTATGCTTTCCTGTGCATGGATAGGTTCCTCCTGTCTCTTTTCAGAAAAAATAAATCATGAAGATTAAATTGTTTCACTACAGTGCTTCATCGTATCTAGACAGAAACATTCATACTAGAGGAATTAAGAAAAAAACCAGTGCCAAGTTAGATGGGCCTGTGTAAATAATGATAACTTGGAAACTTTCATTTTGGTAGTGTTGAGAAAAGACTTTGCTGCTGTGGAGAAATGAGTTCCAGAAGAAAATTTTAAAATACAATACCTGTGAGTTATCTAAATCTACTGAGAGTTTTCTGAGTCTGATTCAACAGAATTTTCAACTACGTGATTTTTAAATGCTTTCTATGAGCTTCATTACAAAAACACTATTAACCATAAAACTATGCAAACGGGAGCAGGTGTGTTAAGCCTTATTTGATGGGGATAATAGAGTTTGGCATTGCATGAAAGCGAGTATAAATGCCACAGGAACTGCAAGCTCTTCAGAACAAATCATGACAGCAGTGCAGAACCATGTGAGCATACACATTTGTGTTGTGCATCAAAGTTAAGCTAAGACTAGGCCTTCAAAAAGCTGCGTCAGAAGAAGCTGTTATTCTATGGGGTGGGTCTTCTTCGGCTGTACATGAAAACTCCACCCTCAGATCTTAATAGTTTTGAGGCTTAAAAGTGCCAAAACCTATAGCTGGACTCCTTATCATTTATTTATTTATTATTTATTAATTTAATTTGTATACTGTCCTTTACCCGCAGGTCTCCGGGTGGTTCACAAGATAAAATTGCTATATAAAAACACTAAATACCTAATAAAAATTAAAAAAAAGAACAACCCAATAATGCCCTCTTCTGCAACACATTGCTCATTAAAAGGGCACTGGATGTCAATCAGCCAAAGGCCTGGTTAAAGAGGAATGTTTTTGCCTGGCACCTAAAGGTGTATAATGAAGGTGCCAGGCGAACTTCCCTGGGGAGAGCCTTCCACAAACAAGGAGCCACTACAGAGAAAGCCCATTCTCGTGTTGCCACCCTCTGGACCTCTCAAGGAGGCGGCACATGAAGAATGGCCTCAGAGGATGATCTCAGGGTCCAGGTAGGTTCATATGGAGACAGGCAGTCCTTGAAGTATTGCGGTCCTGAGCTGTTTAACACTTTATACCTCAAAACCAGCACTTTGAATTGGGCCCAGAAACTAATTGGCAACCAGTGCAGTCGGACCAGGATTGGTGTAATACGTTCAAATGGTCTTGTCCCAGTGAGCTGCTGAGTTCTGCACTAACTGAAGTTTCTGAACCATCTTCAGAGGCAGCCCAACATATAATGTTGCAGTAATTTAATCTTGAGGTTACCAGGGCATGGACAACAGTAGTTAGGCTATCCCTGTTCAGATAGGGGCATAGCTGGGCCACCAGCCAAAGCTGAAGGAAGGCACTCTGTGCCACTGATGCCACCTGAGCCTCAAGTGACAGCAACCCCAAGCTACGAACCTGCTCCTTCAGAGGAAGTGTAACCCCATCAAGAGCAGGCAACCTCCCAGCCATCTGGTCTAGGGAACCACCCACTAACAGTGCCTTCGTCTTATCTGAATTGAGCTTCACTTTGTTGGCTCTCATCCAGTCCATTATCAAGACAAGACAATGGCCCAGCACTTCCACTGTCTCACCTGCAAAGGAGAAGCAGAGCTGTGTGTCATCAGCATATTGCTGACAAACATACTCCAAACCTCCAGATAACCCCACTTAGCAGTTTCATGTAGATGTTAAACAGGACAGGGGAGAGAATTGAGCCCCACATCGAAGCTTCCACGGGGCTGAAAAATACTCCCCAAGCAACACCCATCCAAGGAGGACTGCAACCACCGCAAAGTGGTGTCACCCACCCCTAATTTGGATACCATGGTTGAGGGTATCAAAAGCCACTGAAAGGTCGCAGAGAAGTAACAGGGACACATTTCCCCAGTCTCTCTCCCAACAGAGGGCATCATACAGGGTGACCAAAGCAGCTTCTGTGCCAAAACTGGGACTAAACCCTGATTGAAATGGATCTAGAAAATCAGTTTGCTCCAAGAGTGCCTGGATCTGGTCTGCAACCACCCACTCTAGAACCTTGCTCAGGAAAGGGAGACTAGCAACTGGCCAGTAGCTTGCAAGATTTTCTGAATCCAGGGAGTGTCTCTTGAGAAGTGGCTTTACCACTGCCTCCTTCAAGCAGGCAGGGACCACCCCCTCTCGTAAAGAGGCATTAACCATCTCCCTGGCCCAGACAGCTGTCCCCTCCCTGCTGGCTTTTATAGGCCAAGAGGGGCAAGGGTCAAGAGCGCAAGTGGTCTCCCTGACTGAGCCAAGGACCTGGCATTCAGCAACAGCAGCCACAGACCCGAGGGCTGGCCGATAGGACAACTGCAATTCCCCAGGTTGGAGGAGGGGCTGGCACACGGCACAGTCACCAACTGCCCGTGTTGTGTGCCCCTTACTCGGCCTGCCCCCCCATGCCATACCTCCCCCTACCTTGAACCACTGTGATTGGGGGCCCCTGCTCTCCCTCACTTCTCTCCTCTCAGGCACATCCAACAAAGAGACCTGACTTTGGCCACAAATAAGTTGTCAGTTAAAAACAGTTTAAAATAATTAAGACCATTAAAAGCAGTTGAAAACATTCTAAACAGATGGGGAATAACAGCCACCCAAGCCAGCAGTCCTCCAACCAAGGTCATCTGGCTGCCTCAACTTCCAAGGCTGCCATCAGTCAGTCAGTCTGCCAGGGCCCTGCCCAAGGCCCAGTGGAAGAAGCCTTCCTGCCAAGCAGGGGGCTAATTCTGCAACACTCGCAGCAGATGGTCTTCTGTGCTGGGCAGCCGCAGTCCTTTAAATAGCAATATCCAGACAATAAACAGAGAGCTACTGCTTCTCTGCACACACAACCTGCTCAATTTTAGAACAATGTTCTTGGACGGCTTAGACTTTCTCCTATGTTACATGATAGAAATGATGAAGATTTCTTGTGACAAGACCAACAGGCCATCTTTACTTTTGCACATGGAGGATCACATCTGCACTACTACCATGTGCAAGTCCTATGACTGTATTTATTATCTATCACATTTATATACTGCCCTTCCTTATCAGGAGCTCAGGAAACATACGTGGGGATTATCCACTTTTATCTTGCAGTGTAATTTTCAGTATGGTGTGCAACTTTTCCCCATGAAATGCTCTAACTACTAAAATCCTTCAAAAAAATACTTTTCCATGTGTCAGCAGTTGTCAGCTTTTGAAACATCATTCACATGTTTTCTACAAATCAAGGACACAGGCAGGAACAGTGTGTGCTATTGTGGGAAAAACTAGAAAATTCAAGCATTTCCAACAAAGATTTGTGATTTAGCAGCAGCTTTCCAAAAACAAAAGCTCTTGGCTCATAGTTCCTACTTCCTATTATGTGGAACTAAACACGCATGCACTGCATATTGACAATAGTTCTGGTGCCTGACTTTGCAGTGTTCCTGTGGAAAACAAGGAAGAGGGTGATGTGCTACATAAGTTGCTCAGCAATAGTTTTTTTAAAAGGTCATCCTGTTTCATCTGGGTCAGCTGAGTATGAATTCCACATACTCATTTTTCTCAACCTAACTAAAAACAGATTATTTTTAACCTATCAATGCCATGAACAGCAATAAGGTGATGACTATGGCTCATAAATCCCATCGTTTCCAACATATTTTACATTCAATCAAAGTAAAGAAAGCTCATGAACTATAGTGGGCTTATTCCAAGACAATAAAATGTTGACAGGCCCCTTCTGTTCTGCAGAACTGAGATAACACCCTGTACAGAGACTTTTTAAAAGACTGACTAAAGTATGTCTGCAGGAGCTATTTATTTTCCTGACACATGTTACATAAATATTAAGAGTTGTGTCATATTTAAACCATTAATAAATATATTGGTGGTATAAGCTTCCTTGAGCCAGTGTCCCCTTGGTCAGATGCAAGATAAAGCTACTTCCTATAACTTGAGCAAAGAGAAAAGAAAAAAATAAAAGAATGTTAACAATGTGAGGTCAAAAAGCCAGGCAATGCAAGAGATAGCACTTTGGGACCTCTGGGCAGGTGGCACACAAGGATTACTGCAACCAGTGAGGTAGCCAGACCAAGTGTCTCAACCTGCTGCTTCAAGCTGGAAGCTATGAGCTGCTGCCTCCCCCCCCCCCCCCCCCGGCCAGTGGTTCTTTTCAAGAGCTTGAATATAACATAGAAAGAACCAAAGACCCATCAAATCCAGCATCTTGTTCCCACATCAGGTGGCCAACCATATGCCTATGTAAAGCCCACAGGCAGGACATGAAAACAACAGCTCTCTCTTCTTGTTGCTCCCCAGCAACAGAGGCAAGTTCGAAGATGGTCTGTACTGTACAACTCTACCACCATCGTAACTAGTAGCAAGGGGATTCATAAGAAAACAGCATCCTTCACACAAAACAGCATAATTCACATAACCAGGAGTTTTAAAATTGCAATTCATGTTGCTTTGTTACTAGTTTTAACTCCTGTGAAAACTTATATTCCATAACCCATGTCTATGATTATCTCATAATTACAGTAGCTTTAATACAGTGGTACCTCTGGTTGCGAATGGAATCCATTCCAGAGGCCCGTTCACAACCAGAAAAGAATGCAACCCGCATCTGCGCATGTGCGGAACACAATTTGCCGCTTCTGCGCATGCATGTGACGTCATTTTGCGCATCTGTGCATGCGCAAGCGGCGAAACCCAGAAGTAACCCTTTCCGGTACTTCCAGGTCGCCGCAGGACACAACCTGAAAAAACATATCATGAAGCAACGCAACACAAGGTATGACTGTCCTGGACATTAGGCAGAGTTATGATAACTTAATTACCAAATTACTTCTCAGTATGCAAGGCCACAGCAGAAATAAGTTTAACTGCTATTCTACTTCCATCTGTGAATATTAACTAAAAACAGAACTGCCCACACACTCAGCACTTTCTAGTCTTTCATTTATCTGGGGAAAGGTTCGATGAAATTTAGTCCTTTTCAGACTTCAAATACCTTTATAGCAATAAAGAAAAAGAAGGGCTCAAGAAAAATTTAGTCTGCTTGACTTTAAGAAACTGTGAGAAAATTCAGGGACACCAAGGACTCTATACAGGAATTGTTTTAACTGCTTTGAATTAACACAAAAATCAACATTAAGAAGGAATCTACAAAGAAGCACCAGCTCCTGTATCTAAGAGCAGCTCCAACCTCCAAATATTATCCCACAGTTTTGACAGGTTATTCATTTGCAGCTGCTATCTATGGAGAGTTCTTGGCTGAAACAGTAGAGTCATTAGTATGCTTGGCAGAAAACTAATATCCTAAAGAAACCCAGCCAGATGGGTGGGGTGTGTATAAATAAATAAATACTTATTATTATTATTATTATTATTATTATTATTATGAAGAAAAGAAAATCCTCTACATGTCAGAAATATGGACTGTTGTGACCATGGCATAAAGGAATGTACTCATCATTACAAGCTGTGATAATGAGATCATAGAATCATAGAGTTGGAAGAGACCACAAGGGTCATCGAGTCCAACCCCCTGCCAAGCAGGAAACACCATCAGAGCACTCCTGACATATGGTTGTCAAGCCTCTGCTTAAAGACCTCCAAAGAAGGAGACTCCACCACACTCCTTGGCAGCAAATTCCACTGTCGAACAGCTCTTACTGTCAGGAAGTTCTTCCTAATGTTTAGGTGGAATCTTCTTTCTTGTAGTTTGGATCCATTGCTCCGTGTCCGCTTCTCTGGAGCAGCAGAAAACAACCTTTCTCCCTCCTCTATGTGACATCCTTTTATATATTTGAACATGGCTATCATATCCCCCCTTAACCTCCTCTTCTCCAGGCTAAACATGCCCAGCTCCCTTAGCCGTTCCTCATAAGGCATCGTTTCCAGGCCTTTGACCATTTTGGTTGCCCTCCTCTGTACACGTTCTAGTTTGTCAGTGTCCTTCTTGAACTGTGGTGCCCAGAACTGGACACAGTACTCCAGGTGAGGTCTGACCAGAGCAGAATACAGTGGCACTATAACTTCCCTTGATCTAGATGCTATACTCCTATTGATGCAGCCCAGAATTGCATTGGCTTTTTTAGCTGCCGCGTCACACTGTTGGCTCATGTCAAGTTTGTGGTCAACCAAGACTCCTAGATCCTTTTCACATGTACTGCTCTCAAGCCAGGTGTCACCCATCTTGTATTTGTGCCTCTCATTTTTTTTGCCCAAGTGCAATACTTTACATTTCTCCCTGTTAAAATTCATCTTGTTTGTTTTGGCCCAGTTCTCTAATCTGTCAAGGTCGTTTTGAAGTGTGATCCTGTCCTCTGGGGTGTTAGCCACCCCTCCCAGTTTGGTGTCATCTGCAAATTTGATCAGGATGCCCTTGAGTCCATCATCCAAGTCGTTGATAAAGATGTTGAATAAGACCGGGCCCAAGACAGAACCCTGTGGCACCCCACTAGTCACTCTTCTCCAGGATGAAGAGGAACCATTGATGAGCACCCTTTGGGTCCGGTCAGTCAGCCAGTTACAAATCCACTGAGTGGTAGCATAGTCAAGACCGCATTTTACCAGCTTCTTTACAAGAATTTCATGGGGCACCTTGTCAAATGCCTTGCTGAAATCAAGGTAGACTACATCCACTGCGTTCCCTTCATCTACCAGGCTTGTAATTCTTGACATCTTGTAATACACAAATTCATGGATAATGTGAAATATAGAAATCGTTTATACACGAGATTTTCCTTAACCAAGTATTTTTCACATACTTCTTTATATATATATATATTTCTTTTTATTAGTTTCAATTCACTATACAACACCAAACACTAATAAAACAAAAAAGACAGAACGAAAGAACAAAAAAAGAAAAGAAAAGCATTACATAACAAAAAACGCCAACAAATTAAACATACAATAACTAAATAACACAACAATAGTTGACTTCCGTTCAACTCGGTTTTGGACTATATTACAAAAGGTTTTCTTTCTGCAGTTTCACTTAATCTCTTTACGTCACAGGCGCTATATCGAGCCTACTGTGATTTTTAAATTTCTTACATCTTTTTCAATATATGTCACAAATTTATTCCATTCATTGTTAAACTTTGTACCTTTTTGGTTTCTATTTTTTTGTGTCATTTTTGCCAATTCTATGTGATGGGAGGTTTTGCTTCTGCACATGAGTTTGGCAGACTGCTCTGAGCTGAAGCATTCCATCCTCACCCATCCTAGAATGTTCAGTTCATATTGAGTTCATGAAACATTGTACCCTGACCTGTTCTTAATGCATGGTTGACCACATCTATGAATGTGATGGTTATGCCCTTTTAAGTTTTGTTATATCACTAGTTTAATAAGGAGTATATCAATCGTTAGTAATAGTTTAATAGGGAGGTTTTCATACCTGTCCTACTCTGTGTTCCTTTCCCAACCTTTAATCTATTGATGATTAATGCCTATATGTAACCCTTGCGTATGATTTGTGTCAACCAATCAGCAACAAGCACATACGTGGCAATGCTGTAATATTCAATAAAAGGGACTCTCTGAGACATGCTCAGGAGATGCCTCCCGTATGACACTTGTCACTTGTCTGCCGTTTATTTCAACCCAACATCTATGTATTCAAATAATTTAATTTGCCAATCTTTTACAGTTGGGGTTTTTGGTGTCTTCCAATTTTGTGCTATTAGTATTCTAGCAGCTACTGTTGCATATTGGAATAATATTTGGTCTTCCTTTTTACTTTCTTCTCCAATTATCCCCAAAAGGAAGGCCTCGGGTTTTTTTGTAGAGGTATATTTATTTTTTTTAATTCATTGTAAATAAGTTCCCAAAACTTTTTAATTACCTCACAAGTCCACCACATGTGGTAAAAATTGCCTTCCTTAATTTTACATTTCCAGCATGTTTTGTCTCCGGTTTTATACATTTTTTCTAATTTTACAGGTGTGATGTACCACCTGTACATCATTTTTTCCATGTTCTCTCTAAGTCTTATACAAGCTGAATATTTCATACCTTTATTCCAAAGTTTCCTCCAACTATCGTACTCTAAATTGTATCCAAAATCTATCGCCCATTTCACCATTACTTCTTTTATTTCTTCATCTTTAGTATCCCATTCTAGCAACTGATTGTACATTTTGGATAGGAGTTTTGATTTGCCTTCCAATATTTCTACCTGGAATCTGGATTTTTTCCCCGTTCATCCCGATCTTTTTGTCTTCGGTCCACAAAGCGTTAATTTGATGAAATTGAATCCAACCTGTTAGCTTATTCTTTATCTCTTCATATGATCTGATCTTCCATCCTTTTTCTGTTTTTACTAACAGATCTTCATAAGTCCATCTTTCTCCTTCAATATTTATTTTTGTTTTTGTTAAGATGTCAATTGGCGATAACCACCAGGGAGTGCTTCTTTCCAGTAATTTTTTATTTCTCTCCCATACTTCCAGCAGTGGCCCTCTAATAATATGGTTAGAAAATCCTTTGTGGACCTTTTCCTTATTGTGCCACAAATATGCGTGCCAGCCGAATCTGATGTTGAAACCTTCCAAGTCCAACAGGTCTGTGTTCTTTATAACAATACATTCTTTGATCCAGCAAAGGCACAAGGCTTCATAGTATAGCTTCAAATTTGAAACCGCAAATCCTCCCCTATCTCTTTGATCCGTGAGTAATTTAAATCTAATTCTCGGCCTTTTTCCTTGCCAAATAAATTTGGAGAGTACTTTCTGCTAATCTTTGAATACTGAGGTTCCACTGATTATCGGTATATTTTGGAATAGAAAAAGCAATTTCGGCAGTAAACTCATCTTAAATGCCACCATTCTTCCCAACCAAGAGAGTTTTATCCTGTTCCAAGTATCCAAGTCCTTCTTTATTTCTTTCCAGGTGTTTGTATAGTTATCTTCCATTAAATTTATATTTTTCATAGTTAGCCAAATTCTCAGGTATTTTACTTTTTTTATTACTTTAATCCCAGTCTGTAATTCAAGATGATTTCTTAATTCTTCCTTCATATTTTTAGTCATCATTTTAGTTTTTATTCTATTTAATTTAAAGCCGGATAACTTTCCAAATTCCTCAAGCAATTCTAACACTTTACCAACACTTTTTTGTGGATCTTCTAGCGACAACATCAAATCATCAGCATATGCTTTCAGTTTATATTCTTTTGCTCCAATTCTTATTCCACATATCTCTGAAGTTTTCCTTATCTTATTTACAATTATTTCTAACACCATAATAAACAAAAGAGGTGACAGAAGGCACGCCTGTCTTGTACCCTTCAAAATTTCAAAGGAGTCAATTAAATTATTATTAATAATTAATTTAGCTCTTTGGTACGAATAAATTGCTTTTATTCCTTCCAGGAATGTGCCCTCTATCCCTGCTGTTTCCATACGTTTTATTAAGAATTGCCAGGATACATTATCGAAAGCCTTTTCAGCATCAATGAACATTAATACTGCGGGAATTTCATTTTTACATTCCAAGTATTCAATAATGTTTATTATGTGTCCTATATTGTGTTTTAATTGCCTATTGGGTAGAAATCCGGCTTGATCATTATGAATGAAGTTCATAATGGACTTTCTGGGGATGGAATTTGTCTGGGGACATATTTGCAAATCTGGGGACTGTCCCTGGGAACCGGGGACGTCTGGTAACCCTATTCTGGAGGATTCGCCAATCCTCTCAATTATATTTTAGGAGGGGCAAGAGTACCAGAAGAAATTTGCAAAAATTGCCTCCCCTCCACGTCTGTTAATATCAAAAAACCTTCTGTGGATAGAAGGACAAGACCTAGGCTTTTGCTTTGAGTTTTCACTTTTTTAAAAAAATGAGGCCCTCTGAATACCATTGGGGAAATGTTGATTAGACTACTGTTCAGAAGAAGGAAATAGCTGAAATATTGCAATAGAGCTGATGTGCACATCATTCCCACTACATTGCTGAGGTTAGTGTACATGTCTATAGATTCATATGAATCAAAAACAATTTTCAGCAAATAGACTTGTTCTGGGTAAAAGGAGCTGCAAAGAGGAAGGTTGTAACGATTTTCAGAATCTTAGCCCAGTTCACCTGAGAGATGCTGGCCAACTGTTTTGATCAAGATTAACTTGTCCTGCCCATAAAACTACAGGCAGAAAACAGTCACAGCAGACCACATTTTTAAAAAATATATATATATTCTTCCTTTTATATATACAGTGGTGCCTCGCAAGACGAAATTAATTCGTTCCATGAGTCTCTTCGTCTAGCGGTTTTTTCGTCTTGCGAAGCAACCCTATTAGCGGCTTAGCGGCTTAGCGCTATTAGCGGTTTAGCGGCTATTAAAGGCTATTAAAGGCTTAGCGGATTAGCTGCTAAAAGGCTATTAGCGGTTTAGCGGCTTAGAAAAAGGGGGTGGGGAGCAAAAAAAATTCTCAAAACTGGCAAGACATTTTCGTCTTGCAAAGCAAGCCCATAGGGAAATTTGTCCTGCGAAGCGCATTGAAAAACGGAAAACCCTTTCGTCTAGCGGGTTTTCCGTCTTGCGAGGCATTCGTCTTGCGGGGTACCACTGTATTTGCCAAATAAAATAAAAAAATCCAAATCACAATACTTCTTAAAATGAACCAACAATTTCAGGTTTTTAATAAGGGGGTACATCAATCCTTGTTTGGGATCCTATCTGAATATTTTGCTGTCTATACTGAAAGCTGTATCACTAATTAGCTGCTTTTGGTGTTACTGGCATTCTGGTGAACGATGCTGAAGTCTCTGAGAAATCAGTCACACTAGTGAATCTTATTGCCTTACCTGTCGAGTGCTGTGCTAGTAGGCATACTCCTACCAAACCCATGCACGGGCATCTGGCGGAAATAGGGAATGCAGGAGAGATTGGCAGCAATGATGGCCAATGAATCTGAAGGATTCACAAAAAAACCATTTTGACCTAGGATCATATAGCGGTCCTGGAAGAGAAAGAAAGCGTATTAGGGGTAGGGCAGAAAAAATAAGTAGAGAGGTTCATCCACAAATGTAAAATTGGTCATCTTCATGCTGGGGCTTTCTACATTCCCTCACACACAATCCAGCAAAAGGGTGGCTCATAACTCTTGCTTGGCTCCAGTCTCATAGCACTGAGATACATGTACGTATATGCTTCCCATTAAAAAATAATATTTCTATTGATTAGGCTTGACTAGGCTGTATTGTGTTTTTAATATTTGGTTGGGAGCTGCCCAGAATGGCTGGGAAACCAAGCCAGATGGGCGGAGTATAAATAATAAGTTGTTGTTGTTTCCAAAACTGAGGGGAAATTCTAACTTGTTTGAATACATTTGGGGAGCATTTTAAATCAGGGGAAACATGATTTATAATAAATTTTATATTTCATAACATTATACTGTCTCTTTCTCACCCTAAAACAAATCTTTTCTGGAGGGATCATGGTCTATTTATTGGCTCACATGGAGTTTGATTAAGATAAAAGGGCACTACCATTCTACACTAGAAAATCAGGAAAGAAATATATTTCACTAGCAACATTTTGCAGACCCAAGCACAGTGGGCCAGGAGTCACTGAGGGGAGGGATTTGGAAGTGTAGAAGCAGAAAATGGCTGACACCAACTTGGGATCAAAAGGCAACCACATTATTGATTACAGGTGTAAGTTGGTTTTGGCATAGGCATTGGATATGTATCCTGAATCAGCCAACACAACTGCTGGCTGATAACTCCGTCAGGGTCAATCCTGGAGTTAAGCCTCCCCCCTTGACACAAATCAAATCCTGCCAGGTCACCATTTGAAATCTTCTACTGCCCACTAGCCCCGTCTGGGCTTTCAGACAGAACTCTACCCCTGGACTTCTTTACTGGGGAACCCTGAATTTTAATCCTGAATCTGGGGGTGGGGCACCAACCCACCTCCTAGCTTTTGAGTAAGGATCAAAACCAACGCCTTTTTCCACCAATGTTGTGACAGTTGCTATGAGGAAGGGAAATCCTCCAGACAGGCCCAATTTGTCTACAGGCAAATTCCTCCCTGGCCCCAAAGATGGCAACCGAGTAATTCTACAGCAAGGCCAGACATGTGTGCTGCCCTCTTACCTCCAGGCAGAGCCACAACATACAAGGTGGGCAGGTGGGGTGTCCATTCCAGACTGCCCTGCCTGCTTGCAATGCAGCCAGCTTTTATGCCCCAGTGGCGTAAGTGACCAAAGACTGGCTCTGCCAGGTCTGTCGTCAAAGCACTGCCCCACCCACCAGGGCCTGGATTGGTCTGCTTGAATTTTGAAGGCAATTCCGTCAGGCCCTGTGGCTGGCTGAGGCCAACCGAGATGTCAACCTGCTGCACAGGCAAGTCTTTTTATCATCACCACCACCACCCTCAGCTCTCCAGGAGCTGCGCTGGGCTGCAACTACCACTGCTTGGAAACAGTAAATGGTCTTTATCTGTAAGATAGATTTTGAAATTAGACCCTTACTCAAACTTGCTACTCAAGAGTGGGGCTATCAACTGTTTCCTTTATACCTGCTTGAACCATGTAGTGAAAGGGGAGAACTCCCGGCACTTCTTGCCTATCAGATCATGCCCTGGGAATCTTCCATCCACCAAGCAGGAAGTCTTTCCAGGCAGATCAACCCAGAAGGGAAAGGATCAGAAGCTACAAGAGGAGAGTGGGAGCAATAATTGGATTGAAGAAGCCATTCCAGTTTCACTACTCTGTCCCCTGAAATGGAGATGCAACCTAGAGTGAATAGAACTGCGCCCTTCAAAGAGGAGATGAAAGTGTGCCCCCAAAGTAGCATTTCGAAATACTCTTTGCCTCCAAAGTATCTTTCTGTTTTAAAGTAATATTTGTACAAGCTTGCATTTATTTAGTTCCTCCATTAAAAAAAAGACTTTGTGGTTGCAGTACATGTTCAAAACTGTAAGCCTCACTGAATTTAACATCTATGTACCATATTAGCCCAAAACATCTATGTACCATATTAGCCGCACCCGCAAATAAGCCACAACTTTAAAATTCATGGGGTGGGGGGAAACAATACCTCAGCTGCTTCTGGGTGGGGGAGTCATGCCGCTTTGCTGGTAGTGTAAGGTCGCGAATATAAGCCACACTTTAACTTTTCACGGTCAGAATTTTGGGGAAAACGTGCAGGTTATATTCAGGCCAATATGAAATATTATTTTTCATTTCCAGCAGCATGAGAGCTGGTTGATAGTTTTAACTTGTGACCTTGTGACCTTTGTGTAAGCAATTAAAGTTGAATTGATTCAACACTGAGTAATCTTTGAAAAACTGAGCTGCTCATAAACAGCAGAGAAATTTTCAAGGGCATAGCTGGTAGCTAGATCTTCAGTTTCTCCCACATTTTTAAATAGGCATTTATTTGAAAGTCCCTCTGTGAATGTCAAAGTTGAACAAATAAAGACAACTCTTAAACTACCAAATCTGATCTTACACAAATACCTACTCCATCAGCATCAAAAGCAGCTCCAAAGCCATACTCTCCTCCTTTCATTGCCTCCAACAAAGAAGTGGCGTATGTCAGGTTCGGGTCAGGATACTGACCACCAAAATCCTCCAAAGGAACACAGTCAACTGCAGAATTAGCAGGAGCTCCTAATTCATCACACAGGATTCTCCGGACATAGGGACCCATCACTACAAAAAGAATTGTTTTCCAATTTAGGGACCATCTTTTAATTAATGTCCAGATAGAACACCCACCATTTTGACCAAACAGAAATGGGATGAATTTATATTAAACAGGACATCATAAACTTCACTACAAGTTATGACAGAGGCTTCAAAAAAAAGAGGACAGTTTTCTGTTGAATGAGAAATATTCCCAATCTGAAAGGGAGCACTGGAATATCACAAAGCACAGGAATCCAGTTGTGCTCAACATGTCTAACAATTCTACTAAATAACCCTTTTGATAGCATTCAAATCCCTTCTTCATAAGAAGCCATTTATCTCTATTCAGATAAACAAACGCCAAAGCAAAACGAGCAGAAAGTCACATGATACAGTCTTAATAGAGTGTTTGTGGAAAAGTATGTGTTTAAAAATGCCTGTACATTACAGTCATATGAGGCCAGCAATTATGTACCTTCCATAGCTGGCATAGTCAAGTAAGAAAACTTCACCAGAGTGTCGTGTCTGAATCTGCAGTTATTGAAGGCGATATTTCACACATGAACCTGGGGTTCCCGGAAACTCTCTGTTTTAAGAACTGCCTTTATTCCATAACATTAGAGTTTTGTGGAACGAGAGAAAAAAGACATTGTCTCATTCCATTTTTATACCCAGGGCAAAGCTATGGAGTTTATTAATACAATATGACCTGTCCCTTCCTATGACTGTTCTTTATCAGGACCAACTCAATTCAATCTTAAATTTTCATCTGAAGAAATATCCTATCTTTACATAAAGTTCCTTTCACTCAGACTTGTCTCTGACATAGGAGATTTCTCAGTCTCCGTCTTCACCCCAACCACGGGGATAAAAATACTGAGCTATGTTGTAAAGAAGGGGTAGTCAACCTTTTTATATCTACCTCCCACTAATGCATCTTTCTTGATGGTAAAATTTCCTTACTACCCGCCAGCGCTCGATGGAAGGAGGATTCAGTTTGTGCTGTAGAACTTTCTACTGCCCACCTAGAATCCTGAAACACCCACTAGTGGGCAGTAGGGACCAGGTTGACAACCCCTGTTGTAAAGATTACTTGGATAATATATTTGAAACATTTTGAACACTGTACTTGTAACATTAACAGTGCAATCCTGTTTGCTTTCTCAGAAGTAAGTCTCAATGGGTGGTATTCAATTCAGTTTTACTCAGAGTAGACCCATGTAACATGAAAGAACCCATTAATTTCAATAGATCTAATCAGAGTAAACATTAGTTGAATAGCACCCAATGTGTTTAATGTGTTTATTCTAGTGAGCATTGTTTAGGATTGCTGTATAAATTATTACTGCATAGCAACTACCTAGCTATCATGCTCATGTTTGAAACAACATTTTATTTTCATTATATTAGCATTTTACATGTATAAAAATGAGCCTCCTTACCGCCATTCATGGCATCAATTCTGATCTTAAGTTGATTTGGCCCTGTTAGCAACCCTCTGATGGCACTGAAGTCAAAGACAGTCCGTAGAAGATTGAGGTAGACTTCCACTGAATCTATTATTTCAACTGTGCAAATAAAGGTCCAAGAAATATCTAGTTAGTGTATGTTGTCTTTCAGCAACTGAAAATAGATGGCACAGAAACTTTGGGGCCTAATCCCTCTACAATGCCTCAAGCAAATACAGTAGCCAAGTGCCCACAAAAATACTCCTGTTATTGTGGGGTGATGTCAGATGCCTCCTATTGTCAATATTCTAAATATTCTAGGAGTAAGCAAAAATCCTATTTGCGAAGTGAAGGCTAAGCAAGGTGCCATAATCAAGGAGGATACCCAAGAGATAGGACCACAGGCAAGGGTAAATTGGGCAGTCGTATTGTCTAGGATGAAATTAGAGATGAAGTGACACCCATGTTCCAGCAAAAAATCATTTATTTATAAGTATCACAAGCCAGCCAACATTTATTACCGCTGTCCTGTTGATTTCCATAGTGAAGTTAAGCACATGTTCATGTCTTTCCCATCATATTAAATTGGATTTGGTGCTTAATTCTGGCTGGATCGTATTTATATCTATTAGAAATGTCCATGCTCCCTTTTCAAAAATGTTGCCCACTATTTAAAATAGAACAAAATAATAACAGCAACAACAAATAAAAATAGCAGTTGTTTTAAAAGCAAACAAACAATTGATTTAGAAACCTAAAGTAATAAAAACAAAAACCTACCATAATCAAAACTGAGTAGAATGTAATGAAGGAATCAGAATGTAACGCTAAAGTTTAAAGCTCAGCAAGTAGAAGCTAAAAATGAATATGCCCGGTGAAATAAAGTTCTAGAAGCTAACATGAAATAAGAATACAATTAAAGTAAATACAGTGAGTTACAGGGCTGGGCTGGATGTCAATCATAGCCTGTGAAACATTGACTCCAAAATGGCATAATAAGGTGTATCAAAGATTTCCTGAAACCCTCAAATGATCATAGGGGGAAAGCCCTCCTAAAGATTGGAATGGACAATCTAACTTCATTGTAAGAGCTGAGCAGCTGGGAGACATTATATTCACATGACAACATGGAGACCAAAGCTATGACAAAGAATACAATACTGTACCACGAAAAGGCTTGAATTTGTTCTCCAAATCAAATTCTTGTCTTCCTAGCCGAGATAAGTCAATTCTCAGGTCCGAACAAATGGCATATTCTTCAAGGGTTTTGCTGATCTGGTAGATTTTGTCAGAAACAACATCAGGAGCTGGTCCTGCAATTATAAATGCATACATTTATAAAGTCAGTACAGTATAGGTAGTTTGAACACACTCAGAAAAACTGCTGGAGTAAAATATGCTCAGGATCAGAGTATTGATTTGGTATAGTGTTAAACTGAGAAACAATGCAAGCTTAAAATAGTGTCACACATATCAGCAGTACATGAAAGTTATATTGTAGATGTTTGTAGCCTACAGAATGCTTCCTTTTATCATTGTCTTGAATTCTAATGGGTCAACAGCCTAAGTCTCTGGCCTCTGATCTCCTAAGAAATGTAATGAAGCCCTTTGAATTTGGTGAATAATAGTTAATTTTCCTAGTCTACTACATGGAACTAAAAAGAAGAAAATACAAGTGCATTCAAAGAAGCTTTGACCCCAAAACTAATACCCCAATTCAGTGAGATAAAGCCACATGCACACAAAGCCTCTCATACACTAAACTGACACGCATGCATATATCTGCTGGCATAGCAAAATCAATTTGAGCCCTACGGAACGAAATGGATGTTTCTATTGATGCAAATGAGAATATGCACTCATATTCAGGACTACATGAAACTGAACTGCCAGAAAAAGAAGGGTATATGTTTCATAAATAAATGTCATACAATTTTCTATGGGCTTGCACAACACCCTACATGACCAAGTAGGGTGACCATCCAAAGGACTTCCGTGTATATAAAAATGAGACTTCATACTAGTAGGTTTCAAACGACACCAGATTGTGCAAAAGACAATAATAATGTATAAAATATCTAAAAAGAAGTTGGCAAAACCTCCAGGACATTTGATCACTGAGCACCTGTTGGTTTCTCTAGGATACAACCCACTAAAATAACTGAATCTATTAAAATCTTAGACTGCTTAGAAAAATATAGAAACAGTATTTTTGAATTTTTAGACAAGTATAAAAGTCTATTTTCAATCTGCTTTCTTCAAAACAATTGATAACATAAATCTTAAAATTACATACCTCCATTGGCAACATTAAACTTAACTCCAAATTCTCCTCCAGGTCCTCCAGGGCAGTGACTAGCAGTCAGAATAATCCCACCGGCTGCTTTGATCTTTCTGATAACGCAAGAAACAGCAGGGGTGGATAAGATGCCATTCTGACCAATAACCAATCTTCCAATCTAGACGAGCCAGATAAAAAGAACAAGATCACATTTTGTTGGCATGGGGTTGAGTTACTGAGTGATGCTCAATGATACCAAACAAACATAATGAAGAAACAGTGCCATCTATAAGTTCAGTATACAAATTATGTTATTTAAATTATTTATTAATTAAAAGATTTCTGTATTACCCTTCACCAAAAATGGTCACAGGGCAGCTAACAAAAATAAAGTAATACAAGCAACAAGTGGCAGGAAAAGGGGTGTGTAATGGTTCTAGGGGTTGCTTATGCGTAAGCTTGTCCCAACCTCTGGCTGGGTTGCCTGAGTGAACCTTTCCTGTCCGGGCAGCCACTCGCCTGTGACTGTCTCAATCGCTGGCAGAATCCGTCAGTGGGCGTTTCTTAAACTTCTTCCAGCAAAGAAGCTCTTTGACACCAAGTCTTCTCCTACTCTCCCTGCGCGGAAGCCTTCTGCGCAAGGAGGGTGTAGGCAGCGGAGGACCCTTCCTCTCCCCGCTGGTCCCCGGCAAGGAATCATGGGACTGCCTCGCCAATTCCCCCATCTGCCCCCCTTCTCCACTGGAGCTACGTTGATTCTCTTCCCCAGAAGACGGGCTGCCTCTCCCACTCCCGGGACGCTCTCTGGGATCCCTTTGGAGCTTGCTCTCTCCCTCGGACACTGATGGCAGTTCCCTGACAGGGCGTAATGGGCTTCTATGCGCTTTGTCATTGACCTCTGTCATAAGACTTAATGAACAGCAATATTAAAATGATTCTCATGTTACTTAATTAACATAATCATAAAAATGATTTCTGCAACAAAAAATGTATTTTTTTAAACCCTGGAATCTAAAAGAATATAATGTTGGGGTGAGACATAACTTCAGTGAGGAGATAGAATCCATGCTGAAAAATAAGTCATGTCAGACTAACCTGATCTCATTTTTTGACAGAATTACAAGATAATTCTGCAGATTATAACTTTTGTAGATATATTATATTATTATATAGTAGATATAATTCATAGAATCATAGAATCATAGAGTTGGAAGAGACCACAAGGGTCATCGAGTCCAACCCCCTGCCAAGCAGGAAACACCATCAGAGCACTCCTGACATATGGTTGTCAAGCCTCTGCTTAAAGACCTCCAAAGAAGGAGACTCCCCCACACTCCTTGGCAGCAAATTCCACTGTCGAACAGATCTTACTGTCAGGAAGTTCTTCCTAATGTTTAGGTGGAATCTTCTTTCTTGTAGTTTGGATCCATTGCTCCGTGTCCGCTTCTCTGGAGCAGCAGAAAACAACCTTTCTCCCTCCTCTATGTGACATCCTTTTATATATTTGAACATGGCTATCATATCACCCCTTAACCTCCTCTTCTCCAGGCTAAACATGCCCAGCTCCCTTAGCCGTTCCTCATAAGGCATCGTTTCCAGGCCTTTGACCATTTTGGTTGCCCTCCTCTGGACACGTTCTAGTTTGCCAGTGTCCTTCTTGAACTGTGGTGCCCAGAACTGGACACAGTACTCCAGGTGAGGTCTGACCAGAGCAGAATACAGTGGCACTATAACTTCCCTTGATCTAGATGCTATACTCCTGTTGATGCAGCCCAGAATTGCATTGGCTTTTTTAGCTGCCGCGTCACACTGTTGGCTCATGTCAAGTTTGTGGTCAACCAAGACTCCTAGATCCTTTTCACATGTACTGCTCTCAAGCCAGGTGTCACCCATCTTGTATTTGTGCCTCTCATTTTTTTTGCCCAAGTGCAATACTTTACATTTCTCCCTGTTAAAATTCATCTTGTTTGTTTTGGCCCAGTTCTCTAATCTGTCAAGGTCGTTTTGAAGTGTGATCCTGTCCTCTGGGGTGTTAGCCACCCCTCCCAGTTTGGTGTCATCTGTAAATTTGATCAGGATGCCCTTGAGTCCATCATCCAAGTCGTTGATAAAGATGTTGAATAAGACTGGGCCCAAGACAGAACCCTGTGGCACCCCACTAGTCACTCTTCTCCAGGATGAAGAGGAACCATTGATGAGCACCCTTTGGGTCCGGTCAGTCAGCCAGTTACAAATCCACTGAGTGGTAGCATAGTCAAGACCGCATTTTACCAGCTTCTTTACAAGAATATCATGGGGCACCTTGTCAAATGCCTTGCTGAAATCAAGGTAGGCTACATCCACTGCGTTCCCTTCATCTACCAGGCTTGTAATTCTGTCAAAAAACGAGATCAGGTTAGTCTGACATGACTTATTTTTCAGAAATCCATGCTGACTATTGGTGATCACAGCATTCCTTTCTAGGTGCTCACAGAATTTCTGGTCTGCTCCAGAATCTTCCCTGGTATTGATGTCAGACTGACTGGGCGGTAATTATTTGGGTCCTCTCTTTTCCCCTTTTTGAAAATAGGGACAACATTTGCCCTCCTCCAGTCTGCCGGGACTTCGCCTGTTCTCCAGGAATTCTCAAAGATGACTGCCAGTGGTTCTGAGATCACATCTGCTAGTTCTTTTAATACTCTTGGATGCAGTTTATCTGGCCCTGGAGACTTGAATACATCTAAACTAGCCAAGTATTCTTGTACTATCTCCCTAGTTATTCTGGGCTGTGTTTTCTCTGCTGAATCATTTGCTCCAAATTCTTCAGGTCGGGCATTGTTTTCTTTATCGGAGAAGACTGAGGCAAAGAAGGCATTGAGGAGTTCAGCCCTTTCTGTGTCCCCTGTTTGCATTTCACCATCTTCTCCTCTGAGCGACCCCACTGTTTCTTTGTTCTTCCTTTTGCTACGAACATACCCATAAAAGCCTTTTTTGTTGCTTTTAACCTCTCTAGCAAGCCTGAGTTCATTCTGTGCTTTAGCTTTTCTGACTTTGTGTCTACACGTGCTGGCTATTTGTTTAAATTCCTCTTTGGTGGTTTCCCCCCTTTTCCATTTTTTGTACACATCCTTTTTTAATCTTAACTCAGTTAAAAGTTCTTTAGATAGCCACCCTGGCTTCTTTAGGCACCTTCCATGTTTCCGTCTCATTGGTATTGCCTGAAGTTGTGCTTTTACTATCTCCCTCTTAACAAACTCCCAGCCATCATGAACTCCCTTTCCTTTTAGTATTACTGTCCATGGGATCTCACCCAGCACTTCCCTAAGTTTTATGAAGTCGGCTTTCTTAAAGTCAAGAAATTGAGTCCTAGTATGCTTGGCTGCTCCTTTCCGCTGTATAGTAAACTTCAGAAGAGCATGATCACTTGCGCCTAATGATCCTTCCACTTCTACCCCATTAACCAGGTCATCAACATTGGTTAGGACCAGATCTAAAATGGCTGTTCCTCTTGTTGCTTCTTCCACTTTCTGGACAATGAAGTTGTCTGCAAGGCCAGTGAGGAATCTGTTTGAGCTTATGCTCTTGGCTGAGTTTGACATCCAACAAATATCCGGGTAATTGAAGTCCCCCATTACTACTATCTCCCTTCCTTTTGCATGCTTGGCCATCTGTTCCAGGAAGGCATCATCTATGTCCTCCGTTTGGCTTGGGGATCTATAGTAAACTCCCACAATGAGGTCACTGTTATTCTTCTCTCCCTTAATTTTGACCCAAATGCTCTCACTTTGGCTTTGAGGTTCTAAATCTTGGATCTCTTCACAGGTATACACATCCCTGACATATAACGCCACTCCTCCTCCTTTCTTGCCTGGTCTGTTTCTCTGAAATAGATTGTATCCCTCCATTTTTACATTCCAGTCGTGGGACTTATCCCACCAGGTTTCAGTGATGCCTATTATGTCATATTTAGTTTGCTGTACCAAGAGCTCAAGCTCATCTTGTTTATTTCCCATGCTTTGTGCATTAGTGTACAGACACTGAAGTCCATTAGTCATTCCCCCGTGTCTCTTATTTAAGGATTTTTTCCTCCCACCACTAGGTCTGCTTGCTGTTTGCTCCATTTGGTCTATGACATTTGGATGATCATCTTCATCAATTGATAGACTCCTACCTTCAGGAGCACTGTCTCTCTCCCCCACATTAGTCAGTTTAAAGCCCTCCTGATGAGGTTTCTGAGTTTTTTGGCAAAAACATTCCTCCCAACCGTTGTGAGGTGCAGCCCATCGCTTGCCAGAAGTCCATCTTCAAGAAACTGCAGTCCGTGATCTAAGAATCCAAACCGTTCCTGTTTACACCATTTGCGAAGCCAGCTGTTTACTTCCACTATTTTCCCCTCTCTCCCTGGGCCACGTCGTTCAACTGGGAGGACAGATGAGATGACGATTTGTGCATTTAATTGCTTCAATTTCCTGCCCAGAGCCTCGTAGTCTCTTTTGATCTTCTGGAGGCTATTGCTTGCAGTGTCATTGGTTCCCACATGAACCAAGAGGAAGGGGTATTTGTCAGTGGGTTTTATGATTCCTTGCAGTCGTTCAGTTACGTCTTGGATCTTAGCCCCGAGGAGACAGCACACTTCCCGAGACATCTTGTCAGGCCCACAGATCACTGCTTCTGTTCCCCTCAGTAGGGAATCCCCTATCACCACTACACGCCTCCTCTTAGGTTTGGTCGGGGTTCTTCCGTGAGCGGTCCGTTCCAAGGTCGCCTGCACATTCCCTGAGGACTGACTTTGCTGCTCATCTTCATATACCTGATCGACTGTAATGAGGGAGAGATCCTCAAATGGATTGTATGAACATTTTTACAAAATTGAAATCAGAAAATGTGCAGATTGAGAATCATGTCCTAAATTATAAGATTAAAAGATATGGTAACTAGAAAAGAGTTATTGCAACCTAGCATTGTCTAGAATGATGTGATGCAAGAGCCAGGGTGGCATAAGCAGATCTGGGAAGTGTCAGAGATAATTGTTGCCTCTTCATTGCTTTTAGAATAAGATGTTTTTATTCAACTTATTCAAACATTTATTTGAGTGTACTCATTTCAGTAAACTATAGCTTGGCCATTTTTTAATAAGATGCTTCTAACCTAAAAGCAATTCTTTACCTTAGCATTAGCAATTATTGATGCTTTATTTACTTCAAAAGAGCAGATGCCTAACCACAAAGTAAACTTTACAAGTACACATGATGTAGCTACACGGTTGGAACCTGAACACGTATCTATGCACGCATCTATGCCTGTTGGTTAAACAAACATACAGTGCTATTGCCTGTTGGTTAAACACTTGTCTTCATCAAGTAAGGAAGTGGATTGAATCATACAGTGGATAGGAGCACAGAAATTAGGGTAGCTTGTGGTCTGCAATAAAAATGTTCTGCTGATATGTCAATAAAGTTATCTAGGGGGGCGTTTGACCATATTTGTACAATGATTAGTAAGGGAAATGGGATGTTATTATGCTAATTAAACAAACAAGATACGCTGGGGACTTTCCACGCCTTTTCTGTAAGGGAGGGGGAGAATGAACTTCGAGACTTTAAATACTTGTATAATTTCCTGATTCTGTGTGCCTCCTCTGACACTTTGTGTAACCAGGTCACCCGCTTGCAAGCATAATAAAGCTTTCCTAATTCACCAACTTGTCCAAGGTCATTTTATTAAGGATCCAGAAGACTCAAAGTCTTGATGGACCATTTTTCATATCTAACAGGAAGCCAGAGTCCAAATCCCTACTCAGCCATAACACCATAATATGGTTTAAAGCATGCCATGACAGCAGCCACAACGCAGGAAATGACTTCGACTGGGTCTCAAACCCTTTGGTGAGTTAGGGACTTCCCCTCCATGTGAAGACAGGCTTTGTCGGATTGAGGAACAAGACAAATAGAGGCTCCAACCTCTGCTGCCTTGCGGCTATACTTATTCATGAGAAAGGCTATGGGAGTAAACCCTGAGGAATAACCTGTACCTGCTGCCTTGCAAGACATCTTTGGGAGAAGAAAGGGCTCGGGAGTCAACCCTACACAAATCCAAGTCCCCAAGACAGGTAGATGGTGTCTCATACACCTCCTTCCAACAACTCCTGCAGCTAAGCTTTCCTTTGGACCCTATCAGTGAGGCTGAGAGAGGGGTCTTGTTGTCTGGCCAGTCCAGGACATCCATAACACTGCCCAGGCTTGCACTCCAGGGAGGTCACTTCAGTGGTGCTAATACAGCAAAAAGAACGCGGGGGACAGCAGTCACAAGTTACTAGCCTCTGCAGCCACAGCAGGCACTGTGATTCTCCTGTGCTTTGACTTCATTCCATTGTCTTTTGAGACAAACAGATGCCAGCAACTCTGATTCAGTAAGGAAGATGTGCAAAAAGAGTTGATATGTATGAGGTTTGCGTCCACATTGTAGTGCTTATCTGGGCCACCCAAAGCTACTAATTTTGCAGTAAGACTAGAACTGGTCAGAAATTTTGTGTCATCGAGTGGTCTTCCAATCTCAAATAGTTTTTTTAAGAAGAAATGCTACTAAAATCAAACTATCATTACAAAAATGTACCAGTAAATTAAATTGCAACACTAATTTACATCCTTTCTTAGTACAGTCATTTATTAGTTTATGTAGCGCTCTAAAGTACAGATATTCAGCTAAGAGCCTGACATTATTAAGAAAAATCTGCTGTCAGCTATCCTGGTCAATGACATAACAACACTAAATTTAATGAGAAAGAACTTATCCCATGTACTATGCACAAAAAACTGCACAGCAAAACTCTGTATGGCTAGATTGGCAATCCAAGAGTCCTGGTTAGGCCCCATTAACTTTTCAACTACAGCGGTACCTCGGGTTAAGTACTTAATTCGTTCCGGAGGTTCGTTCTGAACCTGAAACTGTTCTTAACATGAAGCACCACTTTAGCTAATGGGGCCTCCTGCTGCCGCCGCGCTGCCAGAGCCCGATTTCAATTTCTGTTCTTATGCTGAAGCAAAGTTCTTAACCTGAAGCACTATTTCTGGGTTAGCGGAGTGTGTAATTTGAAGCGTATGTAACCTGAAGCGTATGTAACCCGAGGTACCACTGTACATGGAAGTATACAGGTAGCAATGAATGGAAATCTGGGAGTCTCCATGAAGATGCAAGAATCTGAAACTGTATGCTTAGATCTTCAGCTGGCATGAGAGAGAACAGACAGCAACTGCCTTTCACAGTGGCCTTTCAGCTTGATTAAAGAGATGACTGATTGCTGGGACCTGCAGCTTTCACCGAGTCAGATTTCTGTGTTAAAAATAAAGGCCAGAGTGCAGTGCACTTCAGAACTCTTTGGCCTGGTAGGTTGCACTTGCCAAACATAGTGTGAATTGTGGCTGCTCAACCCATTCTTACAACAACCAAAAATTGGTGTTAAGCAGAAACCAACTAAGAAAGCTATAATTTCAAAGCTTTATTTACCCATTGTTTTTGCTTAATATAGAAATAACTTCAGAGTCCCTTGAACTATTAATTTATCTAAGGTTATGTGTAAACTCAGTGGAAGAGGATTAAAAAAGAAAGTCTTAAATGTAAACCATTTGTTGGGGGAGATTACTGAAGGCAAAAAAGGGAGGCAGGCTCAGCAACAGGTATAAGTCCCAGCAGCTACTAAGTTCTGGTTTGATGACAGAAAAGGTGGGGCCAGCCAGGCTAGAAGCAGTTGCCCTGTTTAAGAAGTCCAAGAACAGGGTAAGGAGTTCAGAATTGCATGGAGCAACTGAGTTGTTCCAATAGGTTGGTATGCACCCCCATATGCTTTTAAAGATGGGGCAAGGCACTGAATTTGGGCAGGATGTGTCTGTTTTATTATCACATTTTTGTGTTGCATTAGATTGTTATAAGGTGTACATTCTTTGTTTCTTCAGCTTGAGTATTGTAAGACAGAAAGGCGGTATACAAATTAAAAGTGATGATGAGGAGGAGGATGTTCCCTACAATGGGAGCATCACAAGGTCCTGGGTGAACAGGCTATGCCCTCCGATTCTGACTCTGCTTCCTCTGCTCCTAGGGGTTGCTGACACTCACTCCCCCAGATCCCAGTGCTGCACTCCTTTCCCTCGGAGGAAAGAGGGGGAATGGGAGTCCTGCTATTCCAACTGCAGGAGCTGAATACAGGCGGGGGCAGAAGAGAAGGACTGTCATCCTTCTCTGTTCCCCAGTCCCAGACTCCCCATGATATCCTTCTGTCCCCCATCCTCAGCAGTTTCAACCAGCCACTAGGGCTGGGAAATACATCAATATATCGTCCAAAACTGGTTTTGAATCCACATTATGACCTGTTTTGACCTGGCAATACCTTGTCAGGTGAATCTGAATAGAATTTGAGGGAAATTTTAACAAAAGGATTGGGGACTGACAGCTTCCCGGGGGGTGGCTCAGCTGAACTGAGACTTTTCTTGGCAGGAAGGGGAGAGTCACTGCTGCTGGGATTAAAATCTGTAGAGGGAAGGAGACTTCACATACCCAAGCTTGGAAAAGGGGAGGACAAGCAGTGCACCACCATCTCTTTGTTTTGCTCACTCGCTTTCTTCCCCAGCGCCACAATCCCTTCCCCTCGCACTGAGGAAGGGCACCCAATTTCCCAAGGAGGAAGGCAGCAGCAGCCTCAGCGGATGTGCATCTTCACCTCAGAGCTGCTCCCCCACCCCTGCCGCTGCCTCTCCTCCCTACCTGGACTGAAGATGGCAGCTTGACACCCCCCCCTTCCACTCCCACCCTCTCAAATCACGAGGCTCCAGGTCAAACCACATCATGAGGGGCTGAGAGGAGACAACCAAGTGGGAAGCAAATGCACTAGGATGCTGCTGGCCAGGGAGGCATTCCTCCTCCTGCACCCTCAGAACTGCGGTAGGAAAATCCATGAAGCCAGTCAATGCTTCTCCCGATTCCTGTTACCCTTCTGTGTATATGCGCATGTGTTTGTCTGTGTGGAGAATCTGGATGTTGGGGTGCAGGTTCCCCCTCCAGCGCCTCACTCTTCTGCTTTCCATCTCCACTCCACCCTGTCCACGAATCATCACGAGGTTTTGCAGCTTCTTCCTCTCCACCTCTCTCTGCCTAGGTAACAGTTGACCCCATTCACCTCTACATAGTTCACCCTTATTTCAGACATTGTGATATATCAAGATATTGTGGGATTTAAAGCTACAGTCAAGTGCAACATTCCGACAGAGGACTAATGGCCTCCATGTTCTAACTGGTTGCTGTGACAACCAGTTTGTTGGTTGCTGGTAGTTTTGAAAGATAACTGCTCAGTTGCAGTCACCTCAGGACCAACTTCCCTCTGGTATAGTTTATTAGCATGTTATGTAACCTAAGCCTGTACATGTAACCACAATTGCCTACACACCACATAGCTGAGAGAAAGTTTAGATCCATCGTGGAAATGACCAGAAGCATGTTAAAGGATGCATCCCTGTCACACAAGCTGTGGGCAGATGCAGTGAATACAGCAGTGTATCTCCAGAACAGATTGCCAACAAAGAGGGCAAAGTGCACACCTTTCGAACTTTGGCATGGGAGAGTTCCCAATCTGTCACACATACGTGTGTTTGAGAGTCTGTTACTACCATGTCCCCAAAGAACACAGACACAAGCTTGACTCCAGAGCGCAAGCAGGTATCCTTGTGGGGTACACCTCTGGAGGCAAGGGATACAGAATTATGGACTTACAAACTGGTAAGACAAATGCGCACCATGCAGTATATTTTGATGAACACAGCAAAGCTGATACTAAAACTAGTGTTCTGGATTTTTCTGAGGACTCAGAAAAGATTAAAGAACTTGTGTACTTTCCTTCTATATCCCGGCAAAGTCCTGAGCTGCCTTCCAGTGTCATAGCCCCTCCTAAAGGCAACACACTAGAAGAAACAGAGGACCAGATTCCTGGCAGAACCAGAGATGAAGAGGGAGATTCAGATGGAGATATGTCAATGTTGGAGGGGGATGAGGAAGCTGATGCGGTCGCAGTATCAGAGGTCAGACACTCATCGAGAACCAACAAAGGTGTCCCACCAATAAGACTGTCCTACTTCGCAGGGTCGCCGATTCCACAGGAACCTTCCACATGGGAAGAGATAGAGGAGATGTCAGCTGCACAAGCCAGTCTCTGGAAGAAGGCTGCACAGGAGGAGATGGATGCACTGCATCAGAACAAGACTTGGACTCTTACTGAGCAAGAAGGCCATTAGTGGTAAATGGGTATTCAAGGTTAAGAAGGGGGCAGAAGGAGAAGTGCAATGCTACAAAGCCAGTCTTGTAGCACAAGGATTTTCACAACAATATAGTGAAGACTATGATGAGGTTTTTGCACCTACTGTGAGATACAACAGCGTGAGGATGCTTCTGAGTATTGCAGCCTCCAAGCAAGTGCAGGTGAAACACATTGACATTGCTACTGCTTTTCTCCACGGACAGATTTCGGAAGACATTTATATGTGTCAACCCAAAGGTTTTGTAAAACCACATCAGGCACATTTCGTGTGTAAGCTGCAAAAGGGACTTTATGGACTCAAACAGGCTGCTCGAGCCTGGAACCAAAAATTGCATAGAATGCTGACACAGCTTGGTTACAAGGAAGGCCATGCTGACAAGTGCTTGTACAGTAAGTCAAATGGACAATTCTCATATGTTTTAACAATTATTGATGACTTGATTATTGCTACAGCAAATGAAAGAGACTATGCACAAATTGTAAATTATCTTAGCAAAGAAGTGGAGGTCAAGGAACTGGGAGACGTTCAGTACTACCTCGAGATTCAAGTTGAAAGAGAAGAAGACAGCTCACTTCTTCTCAACCAAAGGCAAAAGATCCACGAACTCATTGAAAGCATGCAGGTGCAAGATGCAAACACAGTTGCTACACCCATGGCCACCGACTTCTTAAAGAATCAGCAGAATTCAAACCTGTTGCCAGACAACAATGAGTATCAGTCAATGAGTGGTAAGCTTTTGCATTTAGTTACCTGACATAGCCAATACTGTGGGGATACTTAATAAAAAAGTAAATGCTCCCACTGAGTATGATTGGGCAGGAGTTAAAAGGGTGGTGCAGTATCTAAAGGGTACTATATATTCTAAGTTAAGGTTACCAGCTGTCAGCAATCCTAGTTTGATTGGGTATACTGATACAGATTGGGCTGGAGACAATGCTTTTATTCTTTATTCTTTAATTTTGCGGCCATTGGCCCATATCGAAAACAATACATCAAAATTTATCCATAAACAATACAATTTAAACAGTTCCAAGTTAAAACACCCATATAAAACCAATTTTACTTCAGTTAAGTAAACACTGTACACAATAAGCTCCCTCTATGTAAACCGCAATTCAAATCCATCAGATTTTGGGGGTATGCGTCTTAGTTCTGGCACTTATTGATGGTTCTTAAGTTTAGCTAAGCTGTCAGAGTCATACAGTGATCCATTTCTCCTCTTTTGAAATAAAACATTAATCAGGTATCTAGCGACAGCAAGGGATCTACTTGTATCTTCGTCGTTTAATAAGTATATTATTTGGGCTTCCTGAGGACTGTCAGCAATTCTTGATAAATATGGGGCCGAAACTTGGACCGTGAGGCCGAATGTAATGGACAACAGAAGATTATATGATATAACGATTCTATAGATTCACTTTTACAGTCACAGAGGAGTGAGATCTGTCCGTTGGAGAGTCTGTTACCCAACACGTTTGATGGGAAAGCATTGAATCTAGCCTTTATAAAGGCGTACCTGTGCGTCACCACAGATAAGGTTGTTAAATAAGATGGGAGTTTCGTTGGTGGTATTAAGCCAAGGTTTATCGGCGAACAGGTGCCACCACCTGTCGCAATGTTAAATTGTAAATCCATCTCCTCTAATTTGTGAGTTATAATTCTCTTGGCAGAAATTAAATCCAATTTTAATAGTTCAGATGGAGATAGTCCTAGAGACACAAGTTTCCCATGTATTATTTTTGCCCAGGGGCTGGGGAAGTCATCTCTCCAGAGACACTGTATCAAGTGGAGATTTGGAATTTTATGCCATAATGCCAACCAGTAACAGAGGATGCATTTCCATAATGTAGTTTCTAGAGATGTAACATTTAGTTCCAGTCGTATAGCAGTATTGCTTACACACCTGGGTAGTTTTAGCAACCTTCTTAGAAGCTGGTTTTGGATTACCTCCAAATGGGTTAGATTAACAAAAGACCCCCATAATGGGATTGCATATTCTATTGTTGCAATCACCTTTGCCTTGAAAACTTTTAATACTGATGGAATATGGAAAGCCCCATCTGAAAAGAAAAAACGCAGTAGTGCAAAGGAAAGGGCTTTAGCTCTGTTTAATACATATGCAAGATGGACCTTCCAGCCCATGTTGTGTTGGAGAAGGACTCCCAAGTACTGAAATTTAAAGACTTGGTCAATAGCTTTTCCGTCTATTCTCCAATTATAGGTTTTTCGACTCTTGGTGAAAATTAGGACTTTGGACTTAACATGGTTAATTGTAAGAAAATTTGATTTGGAGTAAACATCGGAAATTTTTAATGCCCTCCTAAGGCCGACTCTCGAGAAGGATAGGATCACTGCGTCGTCTGCGTAGAGTAGAAGGGGGCAACGATATTGGGCAAGACGGGGGGCGTGGATCGTTTCTTGAGAATCTATCAGAGGCACCATCATATCACTTATAAATAGATTAAAAAGGGTCGGAGCGAGGATACATCCTTGACGAACACCTCTATTGATAGTTACTGAATTTGAGAGGTCACCGGCCGGAGTGATTCTCACCCTAGCGGCCGATCCATCACACTCCGGAGCGTGCCCCGTGCTTCGGGCTGCAGGCTGCCACCCGCAAGCCTTGCGAGCCCAGCGGGAACTCCTGCCGGGCTCGCAAGGCTTGCGGATAGCTGCCTGGAGAGTGAGAGGGGTCAGTGCGCACTGACCCCTCTCACTCTCCAGGCTTCAGCGAAAGCCTGCATTCGCCCCATAGGACGCACACACATTTCCCCCTAATTTTTGGAGGGGGAAAAGTGTGTCCTATAGGGCGAAAAATACGATACATACATACACTCAGCCTCAAACCTCATTCACAGCATTTCAGCCAAACAACCTGACAGGATTGCTGTAAAGATACAAATGATGAGACTGGTGAAAGAAACATGTTTGTGGTCAACAGTTCCTTGGGAAAGTTTAGGATTCTTATTTTTTACTATCTGAAAAGAAGGAGGGAAGATAAGAGGAAGTATAGGTGATCAATAAATGGAAGAACATCAAAGTTAGGTTAAGCAGAGAAGCCATCTTTCTGTTCCTTCCTCCCTCATTTTGTTTTGGGGTGTTGCTCAAACACAAATCAAAGGATGATCCCTTTGACTTCAGCACTCAGGAAAAAAAGACCTAGGGCTCATTCATACAATTGTTTAATGTGGATAGTAAAGTTCTTGTAATTCTCCATTGTCGTTATGTCATTCTCCTCTAAATCATGGCCTTAACAGAATCATAGAATTGTAGAATTGGAAGGGGCCACAAGGGCCATGGAGCCAACCCCCCGCAATGCAGGAATCATTTGCCCAACATGGGACTTGGACCCACGACCCTGAAATTAAGAGTCTCATGCGCTACCAACTGAGCTCTCCCAGTTTTTAATGTGCTAATAACTACTTTTTATTCTTTTTAGAGGGACACGAGTGGCGCTGTGGGTAAAACCTCAGTGCCTAGGGCTTGCCGATAGCATGGTTGGCGGTTCGAATCCCCGTGGCGGGGTGAGCTCCCGTCGTTCGGTCCCAGCTCCTGCCCACCTAGCAGTTCGAAAGCACTCTTAAGTGCAAGTAGATAAATAGGTACCGCTTTATAGCGGGAAGGTAAACGGTGTTTCCGTGTGCTGCGCTAGTGCTGGCTCGCCAGAGCAGCTTCGTCACGCTGGCCACGTGACCCGGAAGTGTCTCCGGACAGCACTGGCCCCCGGCCTCTTAAGTGAGATGGGCGCACAACCCTAGAGTCGGACACGACTGGCCCGTACGGGCAGGGGTACCTTTACCTTATTCTTTTTAGAGATAGATGAATTCCCCCAGCCCAAATCAAACTGAACTGCTTGGACTGCTGTCCAAGTTATTTCCGCAGAAGTCAGGAAAAGCTTGCTTTATTTCCCAAAACAATTTAAGTTCAGAAGTTTCCTGTCCCCTCTTTCTCACCTAGCCCCCCCCCCCATATCTCCCCTGTTGGCACTCAATCCACAGTAAAAGAAGGAAGGAAGATCTACACCCTCTCCTTCCTTTCTGGCATGCTGCGGGGGAGAGACAGTCCCAAGGGTCCTTGAGAAACATTTCTTCTCCCAGTTAATGGCAGCAGCCGCCTTCCCCGGCTGATCTAGCAGCTGGCCAGAAAGGGAAGGGAGAGATCCAATTTCCTACCTTCCTTCTTGCAGCTGGAGGGGCATTACCATTGGTTGTACTGCCATCATCATTCAGCTGTACTGCCTGATAAGAGGAATTTAAAGGCAGAGGAGGGGCTTGGGGGGATTGGAGTGGATATGTTTGTAAACTGGGAACTAGTTCCATGCCCAAACTCAGAAAACTTTCAGGCATCTCTGTGTGTTTTTGTGTGTGTGTTTTTTGAAGAACCGACATATGATTTTTTAAAAAAATAAAAGTATACTGTGAATTGTTTTGGAGTAGTTTTTTATCCTTTTATGACCTGTTTTCTGTCCCTGAAGCTGCTTTTGAAATCAAGCCACTTGCCTCTAGATTATTATAGTATTGTCTTCATTCTGCCAAATTGTACTAAAAGGGTGGAGAAAATATAAGTTTTTTTTTTTTTTACAGATTGCCAAAAGCTTTCCCTTAGCTTTTTCAATTGTTGCTCATACACACATAGTTCTTGTGGTACAAACATGGTATATTAAAAAACTTTAAAAGGCATAAAACAACAACAGAAAGGCACAGAGAATGGCTACCATTCACATCAAAACCTGTTTCTCAATTGTCCCACAACATAAGCAACATTCCATATAACACCCAACAGTGCAAAAGTGCAGGTGAGTTATCTTTTAATAAGAGAATACAAACAGCAAAATCGTGGCCAATGTGCCTATGATGCGCTTCTAAGCAACAGTAAAAAAGCAAAGTATCTGGAGAAGCAAGGGCAAAGAGGGTCCACTGAAAGTGCCTAGGCACCATCCAGCTGTGAAACCTGCATGATCTGGTTCCTGTTTCTCTCTTTGGCCTAAAACAAATGGGCCGTGACTGACTACAAAGGCTACTTCTGTTGCTGTAGAGCAGGGCACACCAACCTTTTTGAACCAGTAGGCATATTTTGAATTTTGAAAGCACTGTGGGCACCAGTCATAAAATGGCTGCCATGGGGAATGGCAAAACATAAATGGCTGCTCTGGGGGCCTGGCACAGTACAAAATCAAAGGCTCTCCAGGATTTCAGATGGAAGCATTTCCCAGCCCTATTTGAGACTGAACCTGCAATGTGCTTCACCACTGAGCTTTCTGCTTTCCCCTGTGTTCTAGTTACAAACATATGCTGGGTATGGGCAAAATAGTTTAGAAAAAATGCTGAAATAAATCAGAGATGGAATGATTGTCAAGTTAAGGCACTATAAGGTTAATAAGATGGTAACTTCCAAATGTGAGGTACTGGTATCCAGTATTATTACAGATCTGAAAACCACAAAATTTGATCCATTTGCAGTGCAGTTTTACTACTATGCAAAGCTATGGAGGTCCTTGTAGGCTCTGCAGAGATTCTGTTCCCAACGACGCCTTCGTAAACTTGCATCTAGTGCTCAGAAGTTGAATGGCAAAGAAAACATCAAAGGTCTGATATTGTAAAGAACAAGGAAAGTTTATGTAACAGAAGGGGCAGGGGCAGAGAAACAAATAATCTGTTGGGTCCAGGATCAATGGTATCAAAAGCTGCAGAAAGATGGAGTAGAAGAAGCAAGGTTGCACCTCCTTGTCCCTCTCTTGATGGTCACCCATCAGAGTAGCCAGTGCCATTTTGGTGCAGAAAACCTGAACCTGGACTGAAACAGGTCTAGACCATGGGTTGGCAAACTAAGGCCCGGGGGCCGTATCCAGCCCAATCACCTTCTAAATCCAGCCTTTTAAAATGCATCTCTGGGTTATTTGTGGGGCATACGAATTCGTTCATTCCCCCCCAAATATAGTCCAGCCCCCCACAACGTCTGAGGGATGGTGGACTGGCCCCCTGCTGGAAAACTTTACTGGCCCCTGGTCTAGACAATGAGTTACATCCAATAATGCCGGCAGCTGCTCTGCCACAAGCCTCTCAATCACCTTCTTGAAAAAAGGTTGATAACTATTGCAGATGAGTGGGTCCAATGCTGGGTTTCTTTAGATGTGGTAACACCACTGCCTCTCTCAAAGCAGTGGGCACCACTTCATTGCATCATGATGCGTTCACCACACCCTGGATCCATCCCCTACCAGCAAGATTTTATTAATCATAAGGGACAGGACAAGAGAATCTATGATTCTGTATGGTCTGATGTATTGCTGCAAACACCCTGACAATATCCTCAGGTCACATCAACTGAAATTGATCCCACAAAACCTTTCTAGACACAGCATTGGACACCTGACATATTTCTGCACCAATTATGGCATCAAGAACAACTTAACCATTGAAGTGCCTCAAAAACTCTTCACAGTGGGTCTCCAAATGGTCCATGGAAACTCTCTCAGGGGCCAGTAACCTTCCTTCCTTCACTTATCCTACCTTTTGATGCCCACTGTGCCCTTTTTGCTCTTTGTCCTCTGCAAAAGAGCACCTCCCTATACTAACTTCAGCTTAGGTCTACTGAGCCTAGAAAGTCCAACTATAACTTATAAACCAAAACACAGGACCCAGTGTCTGGTTTGGTCAATGTTATGTGTGCTGTTAGAAAGTCTGGGCTACTTTCTAATAGAAGCACAGATGAAAGGGAATTTTTGAAAGTGAACAACCAGCTCACAAAGCTGAAGTCATTGGAAAAGTGGAGACTTTGGCATAGAAGCGACATGAGGTAATCAACCATCCAAAATAACATCCAGGCAAAGGGGTAAATTTTAATACTTTTTAATGCTTTTGTGAGTACCAGAGTGCCTAGAGCCATCTCCAACTGTAGGAATGTTACATTCTCTCACAGGAACACATCAACATCAAGCTCTATTTTTGTTAACTGCACAGGCATTGTAAAGCTCCTGAGCTAGCTTGTGCCAAACAAAAACCATGCAACACATGGTCATAACAAAACAAAACAAAAAACCAGAAGGCCCAGAGCTCTTCAGATGATATTCGCTTAAGTTTCCCACTCTGAAAATGTGTACCACCAAATCCAGCTTTTATCCCCAGTGGCAAATATAGATGCTATTAAATATATATATTTAAATATTTCTCTCTAGCATAAAAAAGCAGCCAAACTACAGCAATCTAAGTTAAACATATCAGACACCATCTGAGTGGAACAAATCAGAGCTATATTCACCTTCTTACAGTAACATTGTTCTCTGGAAGCAGGCACAGGGTCAGAGAGACTTGACTGCCTCAAACACAAATACGCTATTCCAAAAGACGATGAGATGAGACAAAATCTAAAGTCGGGCATTAATAAATGAGGGTACATCTCCTCCTGGGATACTGAACCTTTCTGTGCCTCTTAAATGTCGAAAATGCTGAGAATCTTTTGTAAAAGCTCCCCACACATTTGCAAATCCCACGTCTGTCCACCTGCCTCTTACTCCGAAACAGACTCAAGGGCATAGGTGGGGAGGTGCCGTTCGACATCGGAGAAGGGAGGCAAATTGGGGGACCCTGCCACCGCTCCCTGGGGAGAAAGCCTCTGCCTAGGCAGGCCGCCCCAGAGGTCGCTCCCCGTACGGGACGGCGAGCGGGGAGAGCAACGGGGGAGCAAGTGTGGGCGCCTCGCGGAGGAAGCCAGCGCGCCCCGCCCCAAGAGCCCCTCGCTTCGGAGCGACTCACTCCGGACAGGCTTCCTTCCTTTCCTGACGGTGCCGCCTATTGACTCCGGACCCCGCGCCGAGGCTGCTGCCGCCGCCCTTACCCCGTTGGCCGCCGCCATCTGCACCACCAGCTCGACGGCCGTCCGGCTGAAGTACCTGCCGTCGCTGCCCACCACCATGGTGCAGCCCTGGCGGTCGCGGAGGTCGACGGACGACAGCACGCTCTGCACGAAGTTGGGCAGGTAGTTGCGCTGACTCTCGAAGACGGCCGTGGGTCTCCGCAGGCCGCCGCCGCCCGTCGGCTTCTGGTCCTCGAAGGGCGCCGTGGGCACCGTCAGCACCGGGATGGGGCTGCCCTCCATGGCGCCCTCGGCCGCAGCCCGGCCTGGCGCCTCACATGCGCCGCGCCGCCGGCACAGCCCTCCTCGCCCGCTGCGGGAAAGAGGCGCTTCGGGAGACGCCGCTCCGCCGGGCGCCCAGCGAAGCAACTGGCCGCTTCGGCACAAGGGCGCCGGAGGGGCAGCAGCAGCCTCGGCCAATCAGAAGGCGGAAAGAGAGGGGACGGGAGGCGGCGTGAAGCCCGTTGGTTGGCGGGGGTCCCGCCCTGTCAGTGAATTGCGACAAAAGAGCAATTCCAGGCTGGAAGCCCAGCCTTCGAAGCCTTCACTCACACGACCTCCACTTTTATTTATATCGCTTGGGTCAAAGGATGTATTGTCAAGTTCCTTTTCAAAAAAATGTGTTATTTTCATTTTTAAAACAATATTCTTATACATTCACATCATTTTTAATTTATAGGTAAAGGTAAAGGTACCCCTGCCCGTTCGGGCCAGTCTTGCCAGACTCTAGGGTTGTGCGCCCATCTCACTCAAAGAGGCCGGGAGCCAGCGCTGTCCGCAGACACTTCCGGGTCACGGGGCCAGCGTGACAAGCTGCATCTGGCGAGCCAGAGCCGCACACGGAACGCCGTTTACCTTCCCGCTGGTAAGCGGTCCCTATTTATCTACTTGCACCCGGGGGTGCTTTCGAACTGCTAGGTTGGCAGGCGCTGGGACCGAACGACGGGAGCGCACCCCGCCGCGGGGATTCGAACCACCGACCTTTCGATCAGCAAGTCCTAGGTGCTGGGGCTTTAACCCACAGCGCCACCCGCGTCCCTTTTTAATTTATACACTTCTGGGATTACTTAAATCCCTCGGACCTCCCCCCACCCCTGGTTTCCAATTTCCCCCTATTTCTATCACATCTAATTACGTTTTTCTAATCCATTTTATCGCCTTTTTTTACCTTAAATCATATTACATTATAAGTGTTATAACAATCCTGCTAACGTTTTCAAGTATCTACAATGGTCTTTAAGATATTCTATATTTTTTTCCACTGTTGACTAATTTTTTATCATCTTCCCGGTCATCTTTGCCATTTTGACGTAGTCCATCATCTTGGTTATCCACTCTTCTTTGGTTGGGGCTTTCTCTTCCTCCCACTTCTGGGTGAGTAGCATTCTTGTGGCTGTTGTTGCATACATACATACATACATACATAAATAAATAAATAAATAAATAAATAAATAGTCTTTTTAAATATTTTGGTATTTCGTCTCCTGTTAACCCTAGTAAAAAGGCTTCTGGTTTTTTGATAAAAGTTATCTTAAATATTTTTTTCAATTCATTATATATCATTTCCCATAAGTCTTTTACTGTTTTACATGTCCAGCACATGTGGTAGAAAGTACCTTCTTTATGTTTACACTTCCAGCATGTTGGAAGTGTTTTTATACATTTTTGCTAGTCTTACTGGAGTCAAATACCAACAGTACATCATTTTCATATAGTTTTCTTTCAGTGTACAACAAGCCGTAAATTTTACGTCCTCTTTCCACAACTTCTCCCATAAGCTAAATTGTATATTATTACCACATCTTTTGCCCAGTGTATCATTACAGCTTTAACTTCTTCATCCTTAGTGTTCCATTCTAACAGTAGCTTATACATTTTTGATAATAACTTCTCATTGATCTCCAATAATTCTTTTTCAAACCTTGAGAATTCTTTCCCAAAGCCCACTTTGTCACTCCTAAATATGTCACTTAATTGGTGATATTGTAGCCAATCCGTTAATAAGTACCTTATATCATCATTTTTTTTCCCATTTCAATTGATCTTCCACTTCAGTTAACAGCTTTTTGTAGGTTGCCCATTGCCCTTTCATGTTAATTTCTTTAACGGGTATCGCTTCTAATGGGGAAAGTCACCATGGTGTTTTATTCTCTAATAAAATGTTATACCTTTCCCATACTAGATAAACTGATTTCCTTATAATGTGGTTCCTTTGTGTTCCTTCGTTTTCCTATACCATAAATATGCATGCCAACCAAATCTATTATCATCATGCCCTTCCAAGTCTAATACATCCATATTTTTAAATCATCCATTCCCATAGCCAGCAGAGACAGGACACTTCATAATATAATTTCAAGTCTGGTAGAGAGAATCCGCCACTTTCTTTAGCATCTGTTAGTTGTTGTTGTTTAGTCGTTTAGTCGTGTTCGACTCTTCCGACACACTGAGAGCCAGTGTGGTGTAGCGGTTAAGAGCGGTAGTCTCATAATCTGGGGAACCGGGTTCGCATCTCCGCTCCTCTACATGCAACTGCTGGGTGACCTTGGGCCAGTCACACTTCTTTGAAGTCTCTCAGCCCCACTCACCTCACAGAGTGTTTGTTGTGGGGGAGGAAGGGAAAGGAGAATGTTAGCCGCTTTGAGACTCCTGAAGGGGAGTGAAAGGCGGGATATCAAATCCAAACTCCTCCTCCTCCTCCTCCTCCTCTTCTTCTTCTTCTTCTTCTTCTTCTTCCTCTTCTTCTTCGTGACCCCATGAACCAGAGCACGCCAGGCACTCCTGTCTTCCACTGCCTCCCGCAGTTTGATCAAACTCATGCTGGTAGCTTCGAGAACACTGTCCAACCATCTCATCCTCTGTCGTCCCCTTCTCCTTGTGCCCTCAATCTTTCCCAACATCAGGGTCTTTTCCAGGGAGTCTTCTCTTCTCATGAGGTGGCCAAAGTATTGGAGCCTCAGCTTCAGGATCTTTCCTTCCAGTGAGCACTCAGAGCTGATTTCCTGAATGGATAGGTTTGAACTTCTTGCAGTCCATGGGACTCTCAAGAGTCTCCTCCAGCACCAGAATTCAAAAGCATCAATTCTTTGGCGATCAGCCATCTTTATGGTCCAGCTCTCACTTCCATACATCACTACTGGGAAAACCATAGCTTTAACTATACAGACCTTTGTTGGCAAGGTGATATCTCTGCTTTTTAAGATGCTGTCTAGGTTTGTCTTTGCTTTTCTCCCAAGAAGCAGGCCTCTAGTAGTTTATATTTAATTCTGGGCTTTCCCCCCGCCAAATAAATTTAGAAACGTCCTTTTGCCAATGCTTAAAGTGTTCTGCTCCTCTGACCACTGGTATTGATTGGAATAAAAATAGCATTATTGGCAATACATTCATTTTAATCACAGAGATCCTTCCCCACAAAGATAAATTCATCCTTCCCCATACTTTGCAGGAAATAGTTCCAGAGTTTTGTCAGTTCAAGTGGAGCACTGGGTTGGTCCACCTGGACCATGCATCAAGAATGTATAGACTAGGTGTCAGGGCAGAATCTGTTGGGATACTGCCAGGGAGACAAAGTCCATGATGACTCCACGTCATCTCCGGACGTCCATCGATCTCCCGTAGACACGCAATATCAGCAATTAGCGACATGAGCTCCAGAAATAGCTTGCCACATTCCAGAACTGATGCACGCTCTATCAGCAGATAATGCACAGCGAAAATTGCACCCAGGAGAGCATTTTTTACAAGTTTATTCAGCGTTGGTCAGAACAAAGAAAAACATGACTGCCTGCTTCAATGTCTCCGGCAGAGAGAGAGAAACGAAAGCAAAGACACAACATAAATATCCTGTGAAAACAGGAAATACGCAGGGTGTGACACAAACATCCTGCTCCCTTTTAAGGTGGAACAGATATACCCTAACATCCTCCCCCTTTCCGTCTAACCTGTAGTACCTGTGGTTCAACCCAATTGCAACCTCTGTACATAAACCTTAAGTTGTTCTCCGTTAACAACCTTTGACAACAGATCAGCAGGAATTTCATTTCCTGGCATGTAGGACATCTGAATGAGTCCTTTCTGAATACACTCTCTTGCACAATGTAGCTTAATCTGCAAGTACTTGGTTCTTTGCTTGCAACTCTCTGAGTTCAGCAAAGCCAAACAGGATCTATTGTCTTGATACACTTGTATAGGACATTTCACAGAAACTCTGATGTCCTGAAACAGTTGCATCAACCATTCACAATCCATGAGTAAAAATGACAGAGCATTGAGTTCTGCTTCACAGGAACTTAGGCTCACTGTCGTCTGCTTCTTGCACAGCCAGTCAAACAGACAGTGGTTGTACATGTAGCATACTCCAGAAGTGCTTGTACCATCCGTGGTGTCACTTCCAAAACTTGCATCTGCAAAGATTTCAAGACCTCCAGTCTTCTGACTGGTGAACCTCAGCCTGTAGTGCATAGTCCCTTTCAAATAGCGGGCTTTGCGCTTCAGAGCTTTCCAATCCTGAACAGTAGGATTATTAGCATGTCTGCTAAGCAGGTTAGTGCTTACTGCTATGTCAGGTCTTGAGCATCTAGCAATGAAATTCAACTTGCCTAGAATGCATCTGTACAGCGTAGTGTCAGAAAACGCTTCAGCAGTACTATCTACCTGGTAACCTGTCACCATTGGTGTGTCTGCTGGGTTTGCATCAACCAAATTCAACCTGGTTAATACATCAGCAATTTTCTGTGTTTGGTGTACCAGAAAATTACCTGTTTGGTCCCTCTCCACCTGCAGAGAAAGATAGTTAGATACTTCACCAAGATCCTTCATGTCAAAGTGCTCCTTCAGCTGAGCTAGGGTGCTTTGGTACAAAGCCTGATTCTTCCAAAACATCAGAAGATCATCAACAAAACATAAACAATACAGTTTGTTTTGCCCCTCCTCCTTGACAAATACACATGGATCAGCTTTGCCCTGATGAAAACCTAGAGAATGCAACGTCTCAGTGAGTTTTGTGTTCCAACACCTGGCACTCTGCTTGAGACCATATAAGGATTTCCGCAGTTTACATACCATTCCCTTCTGTATCTGCATTCCATCAGGTGGAAGCATATACAGCTCCTCCCCAAAAATCCCGTACAAAAAAGCTGTATTAATGTCATGATGGGAAACATGCAGTTTCTCCTCTGCAGCAATCTTGAGCATCAGCCGAATGCTCTCATACATGACAGTGGGTGAGTAGGTCTCATGGTAATCCTGTCCTGGTACCTGTGAAAAACCTCTGGCAACCAATCTGACTTTGTGTCTGACAACCTTGCCATTCTGGTGTGTCTTGGCCTTGAAGACCCATTTGCTGCCAACCAGTCTCATTCCTGGGACTACCGGTACCAGTTCCCAAGTTTGGTTCCTGTTCAAGGAATCAACTTCAGCCTTCATGGCATTTAGCCAAGGCTCAGCATCTTTAGAGGTTAACTCCTGAACCTCTTTGAAGCTTGAAGGTTCCCATACCTTCTCTGAGCTACTAAGAACAGCAGTTGCCGTCTTAGCAAACTCATCAGCAAATCTCTTTGGAGGTCTGCCTTTGGTCGCCCTTTCAGATCTGCGTACTAGACGCAAGTCTTCTGGACTCATCTCCTCCTTCTTAGGAGAAAAATGACCAATAGTGAACAGTGGTTCTTCCAGTTCATTGTCAGACGCATCAGATGGTCTGACTGAGGCCTTTGCGCTCTTGTAGTCTGCTGTGTCATCACTGTCACTGACATCAGCAGCAGCGCCGCCCACTGAGCTGGAATCCGAACTCTGATCATCATCACCATCATCCTCAGCTTTCTCAGCTTCCTTAGCATCATCTGCTTTTTTCACATCACCTTCATCTTCCTCTGGGTAACTCTGGAAAATCCTCACATTTCCCCCCCACTTAGGATTGTACTCAACACTCTTTGTGAACTTAATGGACTTAGAGTGAGTCATCCATACCCTGTATGCTCCTTTTACGTACCCCATGAACAAACCATGTGCCCCACGCTTCCCAAGCTTGTTGCTCTGTGGGGTGTGTACCCACATGTCAGAACCAAAGATTCTCATGTGCTTGACATTAGGTTTCTTACCAAACATCTTCTCGTAGAGGGTACAACCAATAGGTGATGACAGTCTGCGATTAAAAGTGTAAACAAAAGTTGACAGAGCCTCCCCCCAAAACTTATCAGGCATCATGCAACATTGTTTTTATGCCTTGAAGCAATGTTTGCTTTGCTTGCTCACAAACCCCCCATGGGGATCCAGGACTTGAGAGGCTATGCTGAATTCCCTTCTCAGTCAGGAAAGCTTCAAGCTGCTGAGAAGTGAATTGCTCACCTCGATCAGTAAACAAACAGCCGATACATTTACTGTGAACATTCTCCAACCAAGCACAGAATGCCTTGAACCTAGGAAACACTTGCGATTTCTGCTCGAGCATAAACACATTAATGTACCTGGGGAAAAAATCAATTAGAACCATGAAGTACCTTGCTCCACCCAAAGAGGGCGCACGTGGACCAACCAGGTCTGCGTAGACTAGCTGGTAGGGTTTGGAAGCCTGCCTGCTAGACTCCTTGCCTTTTGGAGCAACCTTCACCTTGTTCTCTGCACAAGATACACATTTCTTGTGAAACCTACAAGGTTTGATGTTCAAACCCTGAACCAATTCCGGCATCTTGGCCAGCGCCTGCCAAGACATGTGACAAAATCTTCTATGTACTTCATGAATACATCCTGCATGAAGAACCTTGTTAGTTGGTGCAACACAACAAGAATCAACATTAGACACAACAGCACCATTGTCATCATAAGTTATACAGAACAAGCCATCCATAAACTTTGCATGCAAAATGTCCTCTTTGCCTTTCCTGATGACACAGACGCTCCTCTTGAAGGAAATCTGAAAACCATGCCCAGTCAGCTGTGGGACACTGAGCAAATTGCTTGCAGCACCTGGAATATAAAGTACATCTTTGATGGTAGTGTGCAGACTTGCCAGTCTCACAGTCCCTTCTCCTGCAATTTGTAATGTCTTTCCGTCAGCCAGGTGGATTTCACCATCTTGAGGTGTGAAGGAGATAAACAGATGCTTATCTTTTGCCAGATGGTGGGTGCATCCAGAATCTACAACAAATCTGGCCTTGGCCTTTGGAGCAGCTTTTCTGGCAAGCAAATTCCATTCCAGCTTTTCACTTGAGCTGTGAGCCTTATGCCTACAAAGACTTCTTTATCTTGGCTGCCCATAAATAACGAAGCCTTTGGCGCGGCTCTGAGACCAATTAAGCCAGCCGGACATCAAAGTCTCTTGCCGGCAACAGAAAAGCCTTATTTGCTTTCGCTTTTCCACACATACCAAAGCAGGGTGGTGCAGCGGAAGTGTGCTGGGTCCATAACCTGTTGTTGGGATACTGCCAGGGAGACAAAGTCCATGATGACTCCACGTCGTCTCCGGACGTCCATCGATCTCCCGTAGACACGCAGTATCAGCAATTAGCGACATGAGCTCCAGAAATAGCTTGCCACATTCCAGAACTGATGCACGCTCTATGAACAGATAATGCACAGTGAAAATTGCACACAAACATCCTGCTCCCTTTTAAGGTGGAACGGAAATATCCTAACAGAATCAGTACGTTCGGAATCCCCTGACATGGAAGATGCTATGTACTGAAGTTCTCACCCTGGGCCAGCAGGGGGATACTGTAGATAGTTATGCAAATGAAGGATTGAAAGTGACGTTCAGTGATTGGATAGTTTTAGAAAGTTGCAACAGTTACGTTGTTCTGGAGCTCTATATAAGCAGGCTGACTGAGCTCTTTAGTTCAGTTCTATTCTGGCCTCTGAATAAACAAGAGCTGTTGAAGAATCGCTGTGTTGTCTGATATGTTCGCCCACAACTTAACAGAAGAGAGCTTTCGGGTTAGAACCAGAAGCAGCAGAGGAATGTGTGTCTGCAGAGGAGGGGATAGGAGAGCCCAGCAGGGAAATGTTAGACTCTGTAAACGCAGGGGATCAGGAAAGAGGGGGAAGTGAACCAGCAGCCTCACAAGCACCACAAGAGTTAAGCTCTGAATTGGAGGGAGGAGGGAGATTTACAGCAGCTCCCACCAGACACAAGGCGAAGAGGCGGAGGGAGAGGAGAGTCATAAAGTTCCCACACTTTAGGTGCTGGAAAAGGAGGAAGAGGTCATTGGTGGTATCTGATTCAACAGAGTCAGACTAATGGTGATTAGCTCATGATGACTTCTGTAAATACATGTAAATAAAGACCATAAAAATGTCAGCAGTGTGAAGTGGCGATTACTGTGAAGAGAGAAATGTAACTCACTGACACTGGGCCTTGAGGAGCCTCCAGACTGCTTGGTTTTTGCTAATGGCACATTAGCACCTTGGGAGTTTCTTTAACTTTTATTATATTTGTACAAGTGGGGGAGGGATGCAGGTGGCACTGTGGGTTAAACCACAGAGCCTAGGGCTTGCCAATCAGAAGGCTGGCGGTTCAAATCCCCGCGACGGGGTGAGCACCCGTTGCTCAGTCCCAGCTCCTGCCAACCTAGCAGTTCAAAAGCACGTTGAAGTGCAAGTAGATAAATAGGTACCGCTCCAGTGGGAAGGTAAACGGCATTTCCGTGCACTGTTCTGGTTTGCCAGAAGCAGCTTAGTCATGCTGGCCACATGACCTGGAAGCTGTACGCCGGCTCCCTCGGCCTATAGAGCGAGATGAGCGCTGTAACCCCAGAGTCGGTCACAACTGGACCTAATGATCAGGGGTCCCCTTTACCTTTACAAGTGGGTGACCCATAACAAAATGTACCTTTTTGAGCTGTTTGGCACTCCCAGGGGGTGTTGGAAGGTTTTTGGTGCGAGAAAAGGAAATTTACACTTTTTCTCCCTCCCCCTGCCCATATTTTCTTAAAGGAGTGGGTTGTTGCTAACCTTAACATCCACTTGTCCTAATCACCCTCTCCAGTGCTAGAGGCCAAAGCAGACAAACTCCTTCCCTTCTCCCCCTCTCCACCATTGAGCTCATTAACGTCCCATAGTCTTGAAAATCACTCTGTGGCATTCATCCGCTCCCCACTGTTTCCCCCATTTAGTGTTTTTTCAAAATATTTTTGTAGTTCTGCAAACCAAAGTCTTCTGATCCTTCTGTCTTGTTCATGTGTGGTGCTATTTTTACTATGTTTGCATGGGCATGCCAATGAGGCATCTGATCAAGGTCTGTATTTTAAAATGAGCTTAATAATATATTTGCAAATGTTTGTAGGTTTCATGCCAGGCAAAATCCAGCTGGCTAAGCACTCTGGCAGTGTTTATCTTCCTGCTCTTCTGGACAAGGGCCCCCTTGATTTATAGCAGTAGCAGGAGACACGTTTCTCAAAGTTGTAAAAGGGAATTACAGGCTGGGAGCAAAGGTTATACTGACCCTACATATTACAGAATACAATCAAGCTGCAAAAACACTAATTAAGAGTTGGTAAATAGTTTAACAGAAAATAATACCATGTGCCTCCCATCAGATTCTAGCCATATTTTCCCAAGGTTTAAGGTATCCTGAGAAAGTTAAAGGGCAATAAATTTTGGGAAGGGCTAATGGGGAAAGCAGCTGGCTGGAAAAGGGGGGTGCAAATTAAAGAGGCTTCCTGACCGGACCCAAAGGGTGCTCATCAATGGTTCCTCTTCATCCTGGAGAAGAGTGACTAGTGGGGTGCCACGTGAAGGGGAGCACACCAGGGGACCAGTCTTGGAGGAAAGGGAAAGCAGCAACCATGTAGCGGAAATCCTCGATTCCAGGTGGAAGGGTAATCAGGTGGAGTATTTGGTGGCGTGGGAAGGGGAACCGGAGTCAGAAAACACCTGGGTGACTGCAGGGGAGGTCAATGACGAGGTTTTAACAGAAACGTTCCACCAAAGATTCCCGAGGAAACCACAGCCGGTAGCAAGGTTTAGGAGGGAGTATTTCGGCACCACCGACGAGGAAGAGGAACTGGAAGGATTCACGGAGTCGGAGTTGGAAGAGGGAATGGACTCCGATGACGAGGAGTACCGAGAGACCAGGAACAGCAACAAGTGGAGGAAAGTGTTCGAAACTTCGGACGATGAGGAAGGTTCTTTCAGGGGTTTTACCTCCTCACAACCCGTAGGGGAGGAGACGGGAGGGGGTGAAGGGGGCCCTGGAGGGGAGGTGGATGTCAGGGAACTGCCATCGGAAGGACAGGAGGTGCAAAGGCTCCCTGAGGTTGAGAGAGACGCAGCAGCTGAAGAGGGAACCAGTAGGGGGAGAGCAGGAACTTCAAGGGAAGGAGAGTCGGAGGAATGGCTCAGAGACGCTTCCAGCGAAAACAGCGGGGAGGTCTCAGGACCTCCTATAGGGACACCCATTCCTCGCCGGAAACTGTCACGCCGAGAGTCCAGAAGACGTGTTTCCGTTAAGGAGCTTTTATGTTGGAAACGATTCCGAAAGCAACCACTTTCGGATTCTGCTAGCGACTGACGCAGCCATGCTGGAGGGGCTCCGTCACAGGCAGAGGTTTGAGAACTTGATCAAACTCTGAGGGACTTGCGTTTTACGCACAAGCAGCTCATCATCCCATCACACAAGCCATTGTGTTGCAATGCACATGGACAACACATAAATCTTCTCCTTATGTTCTGTGATGCAGTGCAGGGTTTTCATATTCAGCTAAATAAACAACAATCCTACAAAAGTTGAGGTTGAATTGCTGCCAATAATTCTTTGTGAAAAATGGCTATAATCTGCTGGGAATTGTAGTTGTGTAGCATTGTTTTCTAGAAGTTTAGCTGTTAAATCACTTTTTAAAAATGCAGCTGTATGCTCCTAATTATTTGAAGCACAGCCACATGCAACAATGCTTTCACATGCTTACATCCAAACTGGCATCCAAATTACAGGCTGGACAATACAATTTGGTATTCTAATAGTAATATTTGACAAAGGACTTCTAAAGCTACATCTGCTTTCGATGGTGTTTAAAATGATTTTATAACTTTGCTTGCATTGCATTGCATTGAATTGCATTGAAAATGCAGTTTTTAGCTGATTATTAAACACATTTTTAAAGGAATGTACCAAATCAACAATTATTCCTCCAATGCTTTTAACTGATTTTTAGAATTATAAGGTTGTATACAACTAAGTTCAACTTGGCATACATCCCTAAAATGATTGAACCTAATTTGTTGTTGTTGTTTAGTCATTTAGTCGTGTCCGACTCTTCATGACCCCATGGACCAGAGCATGCCAAGCACTCCTGTCTTCCACTGCCTAGGTTTGATCTTCTTGCAGTCCATGGGACTCTCAAGAGTCTCCTCCAGCACCATAATTCAAAAGCATCATTTCTTCGGCGATCAGCCTTCCTTATGGTCCAGCTTTCACTTCCATACATCACTACTGGGAAAACCATAGCTTTTACTATACGGACCTTTGTTGGGAAGGTGATGTCTCTACTTTTTAAGAGGCTGTCTAGGTTTGTCATTGCTTTTCTCCCAAGAAGCAGGCGTCTCTTAATTTCGTGACTGCTGTCACCATCTGCAGTGATCATGGATCCCAAGAAAGTAAAATCTCTTACTGCCTCCATTTCTTCCCCTTCTATTTGCCAGGAGGTGATGGGCCCAGTGGCCATGATCTTCGTTTTTTTGATGTTGAGCTTCAGACCATATTTTGTGCTCTCCTCTTTCACCCTCATTAAAAAGTTCTTTAATTCCTCCTCACTTTCTGCCATCAAGGTTGTGTCATCTGCATATCTGAGGTGGTTGATATTTTTCCCGGCAATCTTAATTCCAGTTTGGGATTCACCCAGCCCAGCCTTTCGCATGATGAATTCTGCATATAAGTTAAATAAGCAGGGAGACAACATACAGCCTTGTCGTACTCCTTTCCCAACTTTGAACCAATCAGTTGTTCCATATCCAGTTCTAACTGTAGCTTCTTGTCCCACATAGAGATTTCTCAGGAGACAGATGAGGTGATCAGGCACTCCCATTTCTTTAAGAACTTGCCATAGTTTGCTGTGGTCGACACAGTCAAAGGCTTTTGCATAGTCAATGAAGCAGAAGTAGATGTCTTTCTGGAACTCTCTAGCTTTCTCCATATTCCAGTGCATTTGCAATTTGGTCTCTGGTTCCTCTGCCCCTTCGAAATCCAGCTTGCACTTCTGGGAGTTCTCGGTCCACATACTGCTTAAGCCTACCTTGTAGAATTTTAAGCATAACCTTGCTAGCGTGTGAAATGAGTGCAATTGTGCGGTAGTTGGAGCATTCTTTGGCACTTCCCTTCTTTGGGATTGGGATGTAGACTGATCTTCTCCAATCCTCTGGCCACTGCTGAGTTTTCCAAACTTGCCGGCAAATTGAGTGTAGCACCTTAACAGCACCATCTTTTAAAATTTCTAAGGCCCATTTCACTTCACTCTCCAGGATGTCAGGCTCAAGGTCAGCAACCACACTACGTGGTGTTAAGTTGTGGGTGAATATATCAGATGACACAGCGATTCTTCAAAGAGCCAGGACAGAACTGAACTCAGCGAGGTCCAGTGACTCCCAAGTACTGTGGCTGGCACCCAAGGAATGTGCAAGCAGCCATCGCGCCGCCACATGTGGAGGATCCTCCGTTCACTGCTGCAGCCACGAGTAGAGGATCCCAGCACCAGCGGCAAACCACTATGTACAGCGCATGTGCGGCGTCGCACACATGCACTATACGTAACGACGTTGCACATGTGCTGTACATAGCGGTTTGCCGCAAGCGCTGGTTGAGCGCTGTATGGACGGCGGTGGGATCCCTCCGTCACTGCTACAGCTGCATGTAGAGGATCCTCAGTTTGCTGCTGCAGCTGTGAGCAGAACATCCTGGCACCATCCGTATGGCGCTGGAGCGGCGGTGCCGGCAAACTGCTATGTACAGTGCATGTGTGGTGTCGCTACGTATGGTGCATGCATCGTACGTAGGGACGCCGCAAATGCGCCCTACATAGCGACGCCCCGCCCTGGGTGTCACAACGCCTTCGTTCGCCTGATCTCAGGGTTGTGGGTTTGAGCCCTATGTTGTGTGAACATTGGACTAGATGACACTCTAGATTCCTTCTAACTCTACAGTTCTATGATTCTATGAATCTGGTATCAATGATTAATCCAGAACAAACAAAAAAATATGTATGATAAAAATTATTACAAATTACGGAGGGAACACCAGCTTGTCCCTCATTATCTACTGCTGTGATAGTCTAAAGAAAAATAACTTTCATTAGTTTGGTGAGACATAAACTTCAAGCTCTGCGGTTTCTAGAAAAATTAGGATTTCACCTCTGTATTTTAATGGATCAGATTTGTTGTGATTGTCCATGACTGATATTAATTGTGAGGAAATTCTGAAATAATAAAGTCAAATTAAATTACTCTTTTAAGACCCAAGGCAGTTAACAGCATAAATTAAACAGATACAACTAAAAACATGCAATAAGTATAAATATTACAAGCCAGTTTAATGAGTAACCCTATTAAAACATCATTTAAAATCTTAAAACCATTTAAAAGCACAGTAGAAAGGGGTGGGGCAACTTCCCTGACACAATAGCCAGTTAGTGGCCAAAGGCAAGTTGAAACAAAACAAAAAAAAGTATTGAAATGTTTTTGAGAAATGGTTGTGTCTCACTTGTGTGAGCGTTAATTCTTCCCAGCAAACTTGTAACTATTGTCTTAACTGCTTTTGCTGTGTTGCGTTGTTAATCAGGCTCTGAGACTCCAAGGCCCAGCCCGCCACCACCTCCAGCAGGTCTGACAGGGTGGCTGCCGGTGTGCTGGGTGGTCGGTACACCAGCCAGACAGCCAAGCTCTCCTTGGTGTCCCACACAAGACCAACACATTCATTGCTGGAAATCACCAGTGATGGCAGAGCTCTGAAAAAGCAGTCCTCCTGGTTTAACAACGCTACTCCTCCCCCCCGACCCACAGTCCATGATTGATGGAGGACAGAGAAACCTGGGGGTGTTATCTCATGTAGGGAGACTTTGCCTTCTTGTATCCAGGTCTCCGGTCACGCAAGCCAGGTTAATCCCCTGCGAGACAAAAAAGTCACGCATGGTGGCGGTTCTGTTGCCTATGGACCTGGCATTGCACAGCACCAATGACAGAGGTGGGTAATCCTTGCTCTCCCTACCCTCATCGCTTGGGATGGGGTGTAAATTGGAAGGGGTTCGAGGATCACTGCATCTTGAAACCCTTCGCCGATAGAGATATCTAGCCCCACCGCCATTCCTCCCTAGCCCTTCAATAGTCGAAATCCCAGACCCCATACTAGCCTCCCCAATAGAGGGGTAACATCCCCTCAATAACAAGTCATCCTTGGGCCAGGACTCCTGGGTCGAAATGGTATGGGGAACAGGTGGAGGTTTGATAGGGTAAGTATCCCTAGAAGATGAAACCCAACCAACCGCACCCCAAGCAGGGAGGACAGTCCCATGTTGTTTCGTTAACTGTCAATCCCCCTCTCCCTCCTGGGTTGATTGGAGGGTTGTTGGTTCTATCTGTGGCTGTGGGAGTATTAATGAGGTATGCGCTATAAAATGTTGATCACTGGCCAACAAAGAGCCATCTTCGGAAGATCTGTCCATCCTGTCTCGCCAGGAGTACAGTAAAGAAGGTTGATCATTCTGATACGTTTTTGGAACATTAGGCAAAGGTCCAGATGTAGATTTGGTGTTGGATTGTCAGCAATATAGAGTTCTTTAGGTGTTGTTGCCATAGAAATGTTGGAGGTGCCAAATTCCTCATCTAATTCAGTGTTGTTTGAAAAGGGAACACGGAGTTGCACTGATGTCTTTCTACGGGATAAAGAGCTGTTGGACGTCTTTAAATATTGTGCTCTAGGCTCTACTGTCCTTATATTTTGGGTAGAAATCTCAGTCATTAGCCTCTTCTTCAGATCTTGTAATTCTAGGCTTACAGAGTTCTTTTTTTCCTTGGGGCAATTAGTGTTTCTAGTGTTGAGCTTGGTTTCCCTTAACTGCATTAGCTTTGACTCTATGCAAGGGACCAATTGCCTCCTTGTTTCATCCTTAAATACCCTCACTGGGCGGAGAGAATGGAACCACCATAGAGTATCCTTTATCTCCATGAGTCGAGATGGGAGGGTTGATGACCTAAAGGTCATAAATAGGCGCATTGTGTTTCTCACGGTAGGCAGGAAGTGGAAATTTTCTAGATCTACATTTCGGTAATGGTAATTCAGGAGCTGAGACAAGGACATAGTAATTTGTCTGCGGTTCATCCACCTATGAGTGTATCGGTGAATCTCAAGCATTATCTGGTTCGTTTGCAAGACTTGACAGGACCTCACTTCATCCATAGATTGAGTTGGTGAGTTGTTAACAAAGTCATTTCTTATCATCCTTTTAAGCCCTTGGGCATTTGACAAGGTGCCCCATGACATTCTTGTAAAGAAGCTGGTAAAATGCGGTCTTGACTATGCTACCACTCAGTGGATTTGTAACTGGCTGACTGACCGGACCCATCAATGGTTCCTCTTCATCCTGGAGAAGAGTGACTAGTGGGGTGCCACAGGGTTCTGTCTTGGGCCCAGTCTTATTCAACATCTTTATCAACGACTTGGATGATGGACTCAAGGGCATCCTGATCAAATTTGCAGATGACACCAAACTGGGAGGGGTGGTTAACACCCCAGAGGACAGGATCACACTTCAAAACGACCTTGACAGATTAGAGAACTGGGCCAAAACAAACAAGATGAATTTTAACAGGGAGAAATGTAAAGTATTGCAATTGGGCAAACAAAATGAGAGGCACAAATACAAGATGGGTGACACCTGGCTTGAGAGCAGTACATGTGAAAAGGATCTAGGAGTCTTGGTTGACCACAAACTTGACATGAGCCAACAGTGTGACACGGCAGCTAAAAAAGCCAATGCAATTCTGGGCTGCATCAATAGGAGTATAGCATCTAGATCAAGGGAAGTAATAGTGCCACTGTATTCTGCTCTGGTCAGACCTCACCTGGAGTACTGTGTTCAGTTCTGGGCACCACAGTTCAAGAAGGACACTGACAAACTGGAACGTGTCCAGAGGAGGGCAACCAAAATGGTCAAAGGCCTGGAAACGATGCCTTATGAGGAACGGCTAAGGGAGCTGGGCATGTTTAGCCTGGAGAAGAGGAGGTTAAGGGGTGATATGATAGCCATGTTCAAATATATAAAAGGATGTCACATAGAGGAGGGAGAAAGGTTGTTTTCTGCTGCTCCAGAGAAGCGGACACAGAGCAATGGATCCAAACTACAAGAAAGAAGATTCCACCTAAACATTAGGAAGAACTTCCTGACAGTAAGAGCTGTTTGACAGTGGAATTTGCTGCCAAGGAGTGTGGGGGAGTCTCCTTCTTTGGAGGTCTTTAAGCAGAGGCTTGACAACCATATGTCAGGAGTGCTCTGATGGTGGTTCCTGCTTGGCAGGGGGCTGGACTCGATGGCCCTTGTGGTCTCTTCCAACTCTATGATTCTATGATTCATTTAAAGGGGAGGAACTAGTATCCAATTGTTTCTCAATGTTAACTATTTTGGTGAGGATTTCATTCAATCTTTGGAGAACCAGAACCATAGTTTCTGCAGACAACATGCAAATCTCTTGGTAGGGGTGCGTATCCGGAATCGGTTGAAAGCAGGCTCCTCTGATATCTTGTTCTAGAGGCATGGGTGGGTCAGCGTTAGGAGTGGGAGGAATCCCTTCTGCTCCTGCTCTAGCCCTCTTGGATGGATTAGCTTTTTCTGGGAGGAGGGGGGTTGGGTCATTGTCATCATTCCCCCAACGTTGTTACTCACTGTTCTATTTGCTGTGTTTTCTTGGCTTCCTCAACCCGCTCTGTTTCTGAGCCAGGGAAGATGGCATTGGCTCTCTGCCGATTATTTGTTTTAGAGGAATTGTGAGTCCCAATAATTTTCTTCTGGCTCTTTGCACCTCATTTTTTCCTTCCGGCAGGCATATATATAAGGAAACCATTACGATTGTAACTAATGCCTTATCTCGGTGGGGAGGGGTGTTATGTACTGATGTTCTCACCCTGGGCCAGCAGGGGGATACTGTAGATAGTTCAGGTCCACATATGCAAATAAGGGATCGAAAGTGACTTTCAGTGATTGGATAGTTACAGAAAATCGTTACTGTTGTGTTCTAGTGGAGCTCTATATAAGCAGGCTGACTGAACCCTTCAGTTCAGTTCTGTTCTGGCCTTTGAATAAACAAGAGCTGTTTGAAGAATCGCTGTGTCGTCTGACATGTTCACCCACAACTTAACAGTACCACTGTATAAAGAAGGGAGCAGTGTGTCATATTCCAAGGTGCATGCAGAAGGAGGGTACTGAATCTCCCCTCGCCCTCCCTTATCCCCCCCCCCATCTGATCCCAGGCCTCCTTAATCTGTTAGTTAGTCGTTGCATTTGTATACCACCTTTCCTGCAAGGGAAATGTTGACACACACAAATGGTACAAAATATTATCTGATGGAACCTGGGCTTTTTTGGCTTGCCCTGGGAAAAGGTGGGTGTGAGGCTGCCCCAACCCTCCGCAGGCTGTTGGTGTTCCATGCAAGGGCCAATGGCCTTCTGCTCTAGGAATTGGCTGTTCTGGCTTGCGGGGTATGCATCAACCGGGCAGGGGGCCCCTCAAATAATTTAAGGGGGGGCAAAGGTAGTTCGGCCTCTTGGACATGGCACCTACGGTTGAAACAGTGCCACTTATGCCCAGTAAAGAAAAAGAAAAACCCATCCAGGACAAAAGCCAGACACTGCTTGCTTTTTAGCAGGGACAGGTAACATATTTCAACTCCTCAACTCCTAACAGGGTCCAAGATATTTTCGCATCTGACACAACCACAAAATGGTGGACTCTCCCAACCAGAAGAAGGAGAAGAAGGAGTGAGTGGAGAGCTCAGGAAAAGGGGGGGGGGGATAAAAATCTACATTGGGAACAAATGTGGGAGGAGACCAGCAGTGCCTCCTATTCACCAAGCCACTGCTGCAGAGGTGGCATGGAGGGGGAGCTGCTGAGGAGGCGGCAGTTGAGCCTCTAAGGAGCAGGCCGTAACTATCGCTGACACTGTAACAACAGTGGCGTCAGCAGGCAATGTGCTCCTTGGAGACCAGATTTGCTGCCCCTGTGGATCCTGCTGCTTGAGGTGGTCGCCTTTCCTTGCCCTCATGGCAATTAATGTCTTGGTGAACTGAAGTTCCTGCTTTAGTACCTGCAGGTGCTACACCTGGCTTTGTATCTCTCTTTTTCTCTTAATTAACTTTTATTGTCTATTGAGAGGTTTTTTCCATAGTAAACTCCTCAGCTACCAAGAGAGTAAAATCAGGCGAGGTTTCCTAAATACCCCTCATCTGCTCCATACTCATGAGATTTAAAGGAAATTATCCAGAACATTAAACTCACAGCCTTAGCATTAAATCAGCTCCTATTACAGTGTATCACACACTGCCTGGAGTATCTTCAAAAGCAGTGGCATGTAAAAAAGCAATAACCTAGGGAGTGGCCTGCTTCTCTGAAGGCAGCGTAGCCCACTTTGGTTTTTCTACGTCTGTCTGCATGCAGCAACCAGTATGGCTTCATTTCAAACAAAGCCCACAATAATTTAAAGTAAATGATTCAGGTGAGGCTCAAACTTGCAATCTTGGCATTGTATCTCCTCTTATAAATATTGTTTGCTGGCCACTTGCACTAGTGAATCAGACAGTTGTAACATTAAATGCCGCTCATGCAGGGCCAGCCCAATACGTTTTGATGCATTAGTTAAAAGGACAGGATGGAGCCTGGCTCCCGATTCCATGCTGGCTGGAATGGCATTTCAAGCTTACTTCAACAATGGCATAGGGACAGCATCCTCCACCACATCTGAGAGTGCCAAGCTTGCTTTGGGGGCGCACAGCAGACTGTGTGGGACACCCAGCTCTGTCCTCCAGCATTTTACCATCACTCCCCCACCCACCCCCAGTATTGGCCAGCTGAGGTGACCACCTCCCTCTGCCTAATCTAGGGCCACCCTGTTCTTGTGCCATCAGAAAACCAGAGCACGCTAATCCTTGAGGTACCTTATTAAAGAAGTTTTTAAAAAACATATTCTGTTCAGGTTTTTGAAAGTGGTTGAATAGTGCCATCTGGAGTTCTGTGATCAAACTAAGGCAGGACCAGGACTAGTATGTGCAACGTCAATGATCTTTTGCTGGACCTTTTATAATAATTCCATTCAATGGTAAGCAATTGACCAACTGACTCATTAAGCTATCTTTTTGTGTGTGTATCTTCTCCATTAAAGTGATTTCTCATGTTCATTTTCACCTTATATGGATCAAAGGGAAATCTCTCAAACAACCTGAGTACATGAGTACATCTCTCCCTTCACCTACACAGATATTCCAGTTCAAAGTGCAATCTCTGCAGTTTTGCTGGATGAGGGGTGAAGCAGAGGTTTTCAACCATTTTGAGTTCACACCACCCTTGACCAACTACATTCTTTCCGCAGCACCCCTGTGGGGCCCAGGAGCCCAGTTATGTCCCCCTTTGCCTGCAGAGCTGGCAGCCTCTCACTGCTGCTGCCACCCCTGGTCTCCTGCCCCTCCCCTGCTCCAAAGAGAGGTGCCTCCTCACACTGCCCCACAGGGGCCTGGGAAGGGGATCTCCCCAGCCGTAGTGGCCCAACAGAGACTGGCCAAAGATGAATGTGAGGCCAGCACCTTACTCACCTTGGGAGGCGGCAGTGGCAGCAGCGGGTGCTGCTGGTGCTGGGCCTGCGTGTGGGAAAGGCTCCCCGTCAGCACCAGGCACTCAGCTCCCAGGCAGGCCTTGCATACAGCAAGCACAAGAAAGGCCAATGCAGTGCTTGCCCACCTGCCCAGACTCCCACTAGTCTGTCCATTCCCAACGGCAAGGGCTGGCGGACTGGCTGGCTGGGCTTCCTCACTTGCTTGCTTGCTCTGAGGCCGCCTCAGCTCCTGGCACCCAGCACCTGGGGAGGTTGTAGCCAGGGCTGCTGCAATGAACAGCTTTGGAGGCCGAGATGTGATAGGGCATCAGAGGAGGGAGAGAAGGAAAGAAGGACAGAGGCTGTGTTGTCCGCAGCACCCCTGACCATCATTCAAAGCACCTCAGGGTGCCATGGCACACTGGTTGAAAACCACTGGTCTAAAGAAATAACAAATACACATAATAGGTGGTTTATTATTTTAATTGTTTTATTTATTATTTCAGTTGACTATCCACACTGAGGCACCCAACATAGGTAAAGGTAAAGGTACCCCTGCCCGTTCGGGCCAGTCTTGCCAGACTCTAGGGTTGTGCGCTCATCTCACTTTATAGGCCGGGAGCCAGCGCTGTCCGCAGACACTTCCGGGTCACGGGGCCAGCGTGACAAGCTGCATCTGGAGAGCCAGCACAGCACATGGAACGCTGTTTACCTTCCTGCTGGTAAGCGGTCCCTATTTATCTACTTGCACCCGGGGGTGCTTTTGAACTGCTAGGTTGGCAGGCGCTGGGACCGAACGACGGGAGCGCACCCCGCCGCGGGGATTCGAACCGCCGACCATGCAATCGGCAAGTCCTAGGCGCTGAGGTTTTACCCACAGCGCCACCCGCGTCCCACCCAACATAGTTAACAGCAATAAACATACAATTCCAACAAAAATTACTATCAAAACACATAATCAAACAGATAAAGACTGAAGTGAATGAAAACAGCCTGCTAAAGTAAAAACCAGCAATCAGCACCAAAGTGCAATCTATGCAGAAGGCTATTAGGCATGGATGGGCAGATTTTTTTATGCTAGGAGGAAGCCATAAGCAAAAACCTAAGAAGGAGAGTTTTCCAGCTTAGGTGCAGTCATTGAGAAGGCCCAGTTTTGTAGCTTCCTCTTATAGCAATTAAATACAGACTTCCACTTAAGATGGCAGACTGAGGGGAGCCTCCCCCACTATCTGGTAGATCCTGGGCTCCCCCAAAGCAGGGCTGCCCACAAAACCCCCAGGAGAAGGAAGAAAAGTAAGGAGATGTGTAGGAGGGGAAGGGGAACTGAGAAAGGTGGGGGGAGGTCAAGGTTGAGGCGCCCGAGGACACGTGCGAGGGAGGAAGATGGTGGTGCCCAGGAGGGAAGCCTGAAATGATGCTCTCTCCCAATAGGCTTCCCCCTGAGGAGATGGCCATCGCCTCAGCCCTTGAGCCCTGCAGGTCTCCCGGGACACTTTAACCACCACCAGGTTTGTCCATTCTAGTCACTTTGGAGCAGTGGCGTAGCGTGGGGGGTGCAGGGGGGCCGGCCGCACCGGGCGCAAAATCTGGGGGGGGGGGCGCGCTCGCACTTGCAGCTCTCTGCCCCTACCTGGCTCACTCTCTCTCTCTCTCACTGCAGTGCTGGCTGTGAAAATCCGATCCGAGCCGCCGGGTCGCCGCCCACTGGGGGGGGGCAGGCATGCGGTGCGGAGAGAGAGCGAGGGACTATCTGGGGGAGGGACAGTGCAGCGGGGGGCGCAAATTACTTGCCTTGCCCCGGGCTAGGGGGCGCAAATTACTTGCCTTGCCCCTTTCCTTGCCCTTTGGAGGGAAACCTCTCCTGACCGGCACGAGCCTCAGTGCACACGTTGGGGGGGGGGAGGCAAAACCAGAGAGGTCTTGCCCCCCCAGCTCCCCCACTTCGGGACCCAGGCACTAGAGCTCCGGATCCAGCATCCTGATTGTTGGCCAAGCTTAAAAGCTTTGCTTTTATCCCCCCCCCCCTTTTAAATATCCCTTTTCTTTTTAAATTTTACCCGCTGCACACCACGAGCTGAACTGGGGAGGCTGCAGCACCTAACCCACCAGGAAAGAAAGAATCACTAGGCCAAGGAGAGGCACGTGCCAACCAGCTAAGCGCCCACAAAAATAAATCAGTAAACAAATAGTCTCCACGTGTACAGTTACTGGCTGCAACCCACCCACTAGGCCAGGGAGAATAAGGCTGAGGTGGCCACTCAGCCAAAAGAGCCGGGACTATGGGCCAGGGAAAAGCCACAAGCCAGCCACCATTATTTCTATTATTTTTATTTTTAAAAAATAATATTTATTAGGTTTTCCACAAATACAAAAACAAAGTTGCAAAAACAAAAAGACCAAATGCAACAAAATAAAAAAGGAAAAAGGGAAAGAAAGCAAAACCCCAAAAATACATAAAAAAAACACCCTCCCTCCACCCCACCAACATGAAAAAAGAACAAACAACAAAAACATTCAAAAAGAAAAGATTTCCATTCTTCAAATTCCATCTTTCAATAACTTATTTTCTCGGCCTCCTCCCACCTCCCTTTTTGTATTCCAGTTATTTAATCAAATCAGCAAATTCTTTCCATCTTTCACTGCTTACTCGCTTATTTACCTTAATCCATTTAAACCTTATTCTCCCATCAGCATCTAAAAAAAAAAAAATTGTCCAAAAAATTGTCCAAACTCCAATCTGCTAAGTGAAGAAAAAAGAGAAGAAAAAACCTTAAATCTTATACCCTTAAATCCTAATATCATATACCCTTAAATCCTAATATCTCAAATCTTTATCTTATTTCCACTAAAGCCAGATAGAATCATTCCACCATCTCTCAAAAGTTCTTAATCATACGATATTATGCTAAATACTATTTTTTTAAAAGTTCCCAATTTTTCCACCATCTCTTCCCCTTGGTTTCGGATTCTGCCAGTCCTTTCTACAAATTTTGTCAGTCTTTCCTGTCAACGATTAATTCCCTCAACCCGGTTCCCTTATCTCCGAGGCTCTTAAATCATCTCCCTGGACTGCCTGCAAGTTTCTTTCCAAGCCTAAAATTGAGTCCCAAAGAACTTCTCTCCCGACGTCTCCTTTAATCCTCTTCAGCACGCTTGCCCAAACTCCATCTTTCGATCTATAGACCAAAAAATATTCCAAAGCGTACTCCACAGTCTCTTTGGGGTTGCGGAAATCCTTTTTTCCAAACTTTCCTGCAGTGCCACCCTCCAACATGTAGACCCTCCATCCTGCTTTACTCAGTCCAAGTGGGGCACTGCCTCTCCAAATCAGTCCTTCAACCTCCATAACCTCAACCTTAAGTTTATATCCATCAATTTGAGGCCCTAATACTGGGGCTTCCACATGAAATTCCTCTTGCAGAAACTGAACAGGTTTTGATTGTCCCATCCTCTTCTCCGATGCTCGTCCTTGCAAAGTTGGTTCCACTTTCCGAACCACACCTGTTGAATTATTCACTTTCTGTGCCAAAATAGATACATTCTGTTTCAAACCAGAGATGCCCTGTTCAAGAATTCCCACTTTCTTTATAGCTTGCTCCAACAGAGCTGTTATTCTATAGGCCATATTCCCAGGCTTTTCTTGTTTTTCCAGTGTTATCTACTGCTCTTCAAGGTCGCTTGTCTGCAGCCTCCATGGAATTTTCCATCCAGAAATGTAACAGTCACAGTTTCTAAACACCCTCTGTCTGCAACAGTTTCCTTTGGTTATTTTCCATTCGAGTTTCAGTTACAAAATTACAGATCAGCTCCTTTTCCTTCCAAGTACCACGAAATCAGTACCTAGAAATATGTATCTCTGATCGTCCTTCCATAAAAGTATACTCCATTCCTCCGTTGTTGTTATTTTTAAGTATAAAACTTTTTGACAGCCCGATCCCAGGCTTGAGACGGTAGTTAATTAGGTCGTCTTTTTACTGTCCTGCAGGTCTCAATCATCCATCAAAGGAATCTCCCCCTCTTCCCCTGCTTCCGAGGGGGGGGGAGGTTCAGAAAACTTAAATGATGAAAATTTATACTTTGCAAAGTACTTTTCAAAAGCTCCAGCTTACAGCGGCTTTGCTTTGATCTTTCTACAAAACGGAAGGTGGGCTTCCTGTTTAAACCTTCACGTTCAAGTGCCAAATCCAGATATTTTTGTAATCCAATTCCGTTTACTTACGAAGTTTATTTAGGTCCAAATGTCCACAGGAAAGGTCGGCGCTTTCTGGTAACAGCTGTGCGGCTTCACCCCCTGAAAACAGCGGTCGATTCGATGTGCCGCGCCACTCACCCCACGTCGCTCCGGAGACCCGAAACCGGGTCTCCCCACGAGTAGGGGAGGCGCAAAAGGCACGTGCCGAATCCCAAGCCCATGGTCTTCCTCCGACCGTGGTTTTTTGCGGGTCTCCGCCTCGCCGTGGTCAGACCCTTCTTTCCAGAGAGCGGTTTCCTCCGAGACGGAGGAAATCTGCCATTATCCAGACGCGCCAACCCGGAAGCCCATTATTTCTATTATTTTTAAACTTTATTTTTTTTTCTACCTTTTTGATTTTATTCCTTACACATACATTCTTTATTTTTACTTTGTGTGCGTGTACATACCTATACATATTTTCCAATTTTTTTCCATTTTTCTTTTACATTTAAAATCTCGTTCCTTTTACCCTACTTTAGATTATATCTCACCCTTAACTGATGTGCACCACCCATAAAAGAAAACATTCCTATGCTATCGCATCTTACACTCTTCATTTTTCAACTTCATTTTTCACTTTTTCATTTTGTTTTTTTTACCACTTTTATTTTTTTATTTTAAATTTTACCATTGAATTTTAACTTGACTACTTTGTTTTTTTACTTTTTTCGTTAAAGTCCTAGACTTATTCTTATTTTTTTATCTTCATTTTTATTTTTTCTCTCTCTCCACATACATCTCCCATTTCCTTCCCCCCTCTTCTAGATATACGCGTGTGTGTGTGTGTGTGTGTAATCCTTCACCACCCTTCTCTACTTTTGGCTTTACTCTTGTTTTTTTTTTTATGTTTCCTTATTTGTCCTTTTGTCCTTTTGTTTGTTTGTTTGTTTATCTTTCAGCTTGTCACCATTGTTGATGCAGCTACCACAGTCCAAGAAAAGTCCTTGAACCAATCAGCCTGCTCCTGGGAAATCAGCTGTCTCTAGTGCACTCAAAAGAAGCAGGAGCAGAACAAAGGCACAGAGAGAAGAGGCAAATATTGAAACATTTAAGACCCATAGCCCATCACTACCCTGGAGAAGAAGACTCAGATATAAGAAGAGAAAATAAACTACCTCCAGAAGGAAAACATGGACATGAGAAACAAGCTAGCCAACCTTGAGAACTGCAGCAAATGCTACAACATCTGATTCCACAACTTCCCTGAACAAGAGGAGGAGAAAAACCCAGCAAGCTTAATCATAAACTAGCTTAAAAAACCTGTTCCCAGACCTGGAGCTCAAAGTAGATTATGTGGAGAGGGCGCACAGGGCTGTAAGACCTATGCCATAAACTAGCACCCCCAACCACAATATATCATAGTATGCTTCAGATGCTGCAGGAAAAAAAGATGAAATCTGGAACAACCACCATCGACATGGGAACACTCCCATCATGACCCTACAAGATCTCTCCCAAGAAATCTTGAACCAAAGAAAAAAATCTACAGCCTCATATCTCACTTCTTTGGAAAGCAAGACTAAAGTACCAATGGGGTTTAATAATAATAATAATAATAATAATAATAATAATAATAATACCCCACCCATCTGGCTGGGTTTCCCCAGCCACCCTGGGCAACTCCCAACATAAGACTAAAAACAGAATAAAACTTTGAACATTAAAAACTTCTCTAAACAGGACTGCCTCCAGACATCTTCTAAAAGTCAGATATTTGTTTATTTCCTTGATGGGAGGGCGTTCCACAGTGCAGGTGCCACTATTGAGAGGGCCCTCTGCCTGTTTCCCTGTGACCTCGCTTCTTACAATGAGGGAACCACCAGAAAGCCCTTGGCTTCTGCTTCCACCTAATCAAAAACACCAAAACAATGCAATTCATGGCCACCAACAAACCCAAAGCCCTACAACTGCTAAAAGGCCTCAACCTTGACCCCCACCCAAATGGCAATCACGAACCTGACAGGAGAAGATCACAATGGAAAAATGGAAGACAGCTGGGGAAAAGTTGGAAGGAAAAAAGAACCAACCAACCAAACCTCACAACACTCCACAATGACATACACACAAGCTTTCCAAACCAAAAGAAACCTCTGACAAAGACACCAAGACCCATTGACCTCACACACTGAATGCCAAACGTGGCAACCAGACACTTACCCAAATTGACAGTCTGGTAAAATCCCCCTTCCCTCTCCACCCCTACCACGCACACCCATCAACCCCCATCCCATCCTGTTCCCACCACCACTCCAAAACTCACTCTCAATCTCTCTAAACTTCCCCCACCCCAACCATACACCTCAAAACAAAAACCTACTCACTCCCCCACTCCAGCCCACAGACCTACCCACCACAACCTTACCCCAAGTATCTCCCCCACACAGCCTGCCCCACTAGACCCCAGCAACCCTACAAAGCCAACACCTACCACCACCCCATACTGAAACAATGCAGCCCCGCTTAATCATACACATAGAAGCACAACACAATACTAACCAGAACAGTACTCCCCAGCCCATCAAAATAAGTCACTAACAGGCTAAAATCAAATACATTAACAACCTAAAGGTGGTGCCAGAACGTGCCAATGGGTTCATCACTAACCCTGCACCCAAACGAACCCACAATGTTGCTACTACTATTCTCATCAGGATTTTTTTATAAACAAAATAATGTTATACAAATAAATATACCAAGTTTTCTCATGTCATTTGTATACTGTATCACAAAAAGAGCATAATAGATGTGGAAAAATATCTACAACATATGTTTCATTATTAGTGGTATTGACAACATTGTTTAGAAACCTATTGCTGGTGCAAGACAATCCAAGTGCCACAAAGGAGCTTGACACCATCTCACTGATCCCCCCCCCCCTCATTGTAAGGGATGGGGTGGGGGGACGGCCTGTTCTTAAACAAGGCCCTCCATATCAGCTGAGACACAAGACCAATCATTTGGAAGCCATATGGTCCAAACCCCAAACAAATCATTATACAACCATATGTGTGCTATTTCCTGTAATCTTTATGTACTCTTTGTGTGAGGGGGTGGGTAGTCTGACACATACACACCTCAAACTTGCAGATGTCAAATTTAACCAGGATTAATTTAGTGAAAATTCATTTATTTATTCATGCAAAAAAGCAATTGGGGAAGGGTAATAAACTACATGACCATTTCAATTGGTTCATATATTTTTCATTGTAAACAAATGGCTCTCAGTTTCATAGAGAGTAAGGGATGGTATTAAATGTTTGAGGCTTTGAGCACTCATACACAGAAGGAAACTTTGAGGGGGAAATGGCACTCCATTTGGCTCTCAGCCCAGCTTGGCAAATTTGAGTCACTAGATGGCTCAAATATCTGGGACAAAAATGTGGCTGGGAGTGGACATGAAAGAAATTTATAATGGGGAGAGAGAAAAAACACTGTCTCATTAATCAGTATAAAATGGAATAAATTATGGAATTCACTGTCATAGGATGTGATGATAGCCCCTAGCTTAGAAAGAATTAAATGAAATCATAAGGAATCTATCAAAAGCGATGATAGGTAATTGGAAGCTCCATTTTCAAACATAATTATAGGTGCTAGAGGTATAGAATTGGGGAGGGCTGTTGACTTCATGATTTTCTTGCGCCTTCCTGTGGGGGCATGCAGGAAACTGAGGAGGCTGGCTTTGGTTATCCAACACAGGTTTGACTATATTTCTGTTAGCTTAACTTGATTTATATGTATCACATAAATGTGTTAACTTTCAGAGTCCATCAGCGGATTTCTCAAAAAGGAAAAAAAGAAGTAGTTTTCTTCGTTCGGTATCTGTGACTCTGATATCCTAAATCTTGGAAGATGAATTAATGTTTCCACTAGAGGGCAGCAAAATTCAGTGTTCTCCGATATTTATTTTAACTCCTTGGCTCAGGCAGCATGGTAGTATTTTTAAACGCTGTAAATAACTGCTTAGTGGCTGGCAGTCCAAATACATTCTCACTGTGGGACTTATTCCTGCTGAAGAAATCTTGCCCACACTCAAGCTAACCCAAAGGAAATTGCTCCAAAATATTGTCAAGGGTAAACTGTGGAACTTTTATTTCTTGTTTCTGTGCACATTAGAAAAAACATCAGAATAGCTCTCACTATCAGTCCTGATGACTGATACCTTATCAGAACAGACACTTATGACACCACTCACCACACTCCTGAGGGCTTCATCAATAGCAGTGCCCGCCCACCTGCTCACCATGCTAGCTACTTTGTCAATATTTATGAACTCCTTGGTACTGCCACCTGTCATACCACTTAACTTGTTACTAGTACTTGTTTCTTCTGTGGAGTCACCTCTCCAGAATGACATTATCCCTCCATTAGTTCTAACTAATGGTTCACTGCCTTGCCGTGGCGAAGGGGCTTGAATAACTCATAAAAGCTATGAACTATGCCGAGCAGGGCACCCAAGATGAACAGGTCATAGTGGAGAGTTTTGACCAAACATGATCCACCTGGAGGAGGAACTGGCAAGACACTCCAGTATCCCTGCCAAGAAAACTCCATGGACAAAGACAACAGGCATATAAAAGTTATGACGCTGGAAGATCAACCCCTCAGGTCGGAAGGCGTCCAACATGCTACTGAAGAAGAGCAGAGGACAAGTAGATCCAGAGCTGATGAAGCGGCTGGGCCAAAGCCGAAAGGACGCTCAGTTGCGGATATGCCTGGAAGTGAAAGGAAAGTCCAATGCTGTAAAGAAAAATATTGCATAGGAACCTGGAATGTTAGAACCATGAACCTGGGTAAGTTGGATGTGGTCAAAAATGAGATGGCAAGAATAAATATTGACATCCTGGGCATCAGTGAACTAAAATGGACGGGAATGGGCGAATTCAGTTCAGATGACCATCATGTCATGTTCAAATATATAAAAGGATGTCACATAGAGGAGGGAGAAAGGTTGTTTTCTGCTGCTCTAGAGAAGCGGACACGGAGAAATGGATCCAAACTACAAGAAAGAAGATTCCACCTAAACATTAGGAAGAACTTCCTGACAGTAAGAGCTGTTTGATAGTGGAATTTGCTGCCAAGGAGTGTGGTGGAGTCGCCTTCTTTGGAGGTCTTTAAGCAGAGGCTTGACAACCATATGTCAGGAGTGCTCTGATGGTGTTTCCTGCTTGGCAGGGGGTTGGACTCAATGGCCCTTGTGGTCTCTTCCAACTCTATGATTCAATGATTCTATGTTTCTATGTCTACTACTGTGGACAAGAAACCCGCAAAAGAAATGGAGTGGCCCTCATAGTCAACAAAAGAGTGGCAAAAGCTGTACTGGGATGCAATCTCAAAAATGATAGAATGATCTCAATATGAATCCAAGGCAGACCTTTTAACATCACAGTAATCCAAGTTTATGCACCAACTACTGGTGCTGAAGAAACTGAAATTGACCAATTCTTTGAAGACTTACAACACCTTATAGAAGTGACACCAAAGAAGGATGTTCTTCTCATTATAGGGGATTGGAATGCTAAAGTAGGGAATCAAGAGATAAAAGGAACAACTGGCAAGTTTGGCCTTGGAGATCAAAACGAAGCAGGGCAAAGGCTAATAGAGTTCTGTCAAGAGAACAAGCTGGTCATCACAAACACGCTTTCCCAACAACACAAGAGACGACTCTACACATGGACATCACCAGATGGGCAGCATCGAAATCAGATTGATTATATTCTCTGCAGCCAAAGATGGAGAAGCTCTATACAGTCAGCAAAAACAAGACCTGGAGCTGACTGTGGCTCAGATCATCAGCTTCTTATAGCAAAATTCAAGCTTAAACTGAAGAAAGTAGGAAAAACCACTGGGCCGGTAAGATACAATCTAAACCAAATCCCTTATGAATACACAGTGGAAGTGAGGAACAGGTTTAAGGATTTAGATTTGCTGGACAGAGTGCCTGAAGAACTATGGATGGAGGCTCGCAACATTATATAGGAGGCAGCAACGAAAACCATCCCAATGAAAAGGAAATGCAAGAAAGCAAAGTGGCTGTCCAACAAGGCCTTACAAATAGCGGGAGAGAGAAGGCAAGCAAAATGCGAGGGAGATAGTGAAAGATATAGGAAATTGAATGCAGATTTCCAAAAAATAGCAAGGAGAGACAAGAAGGCCTTCTTAAACAAGCAATGCAAAGAAATAGAGGAAAACAACAGAATGGGAAGAACCAGAGATCTGTTCAATAAAATTGGAGATATGAAAGGAACATTTCGTACAAAGATTACCATAATAAAGGACAAAAGTGGTAAGGACCTAACAGAAGCAGAAGACATTAAGAAGAGGTGGCAAGAATACACAGAGGAATTATACCAGAAAGATATGGATGGCTCGTACACCCCAGGTAGTGTGGTTGCTGACCTTGAGCCAGACATCCTGGAGAGTGAAGTCAAATGGGCCTTAGAAAGCACTGCAAATAACAAGGCCTGTGGAAGTGAGGGATAACAAGGCCAGTGGAAGTGAGGGTATTCCAGCTGAACTATTTAAAATTTTAAAAGATGATGCTGTTAAGGTGCTACACTCAATGTGCCAGCAAGTTTGGAAAACTCAGCAGTGGCCAGAGGATTGGAGAAGATCAGTCTACATCCCAATCCCAAAGAAGGGCAGTGCCAAAGAATGCTCCAACTACCGCACAATTGCACTCATTTCACACGCTAGCAAAGTTATGCTTAAAATTCTACAAGGTAGGCTCAACCAGTATGTGGACAGAGAACTCCCAGAAGTGCAAACTGGATTTAGAAGAGGCAGAGGAACCAGAGACCAAATTGCAAACATGCGCTGGATTATGGAGAAAGCTAGAGAGTTCCAGAAAGACATCTACTTCTGCTTCATTGATGGCAGAAAGTGAGCAGGAATTAAATAACCTTTTATTGAGGGTGAAACAGGAGGAAAAACAGGAGAGACTTCCGGGTTTGCGCCTCTGGCAATGGCGGATTTCCTCCGATCAGGAGGAACCCGCTCCTTGAAAATTAGGGTCTGACCGCCACGGCGAGGCGGAGACCCATTAGAAACCATGGGCAGAAGAAGCTCATGGACTTGGGATTCGGCCGGTACCTTTTGCGCCTCCCCTACTCGCGGGGAAACCCGATTTCGGGGACCCGGAGCGACATGGGGTGAGCGGCGCGGTACATCGAATCAACCACTTCTTTCAAGGAGTGAAGCCGCATTGCTGTTGCCAGAAAGCGTCGACTTTTCCTGTGGACATTCAGACTCTAAATAACCACTTGTAAGTAAAACAGAAAATTGGATTTTTTAAACATCGTAATTTGGCATTGAAACGGGAAGGTCTAAACAGGAAGTCCGCCTTCCGTTTTGTAAACAGATGAAAGCAAAGACGTCGCAAGCTAAAGCCTGGGAAAAGTATTTTGTAAAACATTAAACTTTCATCATTTAAGACATCGAACCCCCCCTTGGAAGCAGGAGAAGAGGGGGGAATTCTTTGTGGATTGTTTAAACCTGCAGGAGAGTGAGCGAGACGAGATAATTTACCACTGCTTTGAGCCTGGGATCGGGCTGTTAATAAGATCGACGATTTGAGAAAATTATTTACTGGGAATGGAATACATCCTGATGGACAGTTGAATAAGAGATATATATCCTTTTCATTGTTTCCTCTGCAATTAAAAAGGAGAAAAGTAACTGAAAGTTGAATGGTAACTTTGTTATTGGACTTGGATTTATAAGGACAGATACAAATAGAAATTGTTCCTATAGAGGGAGCCTTTGAAACTGTTGTAACAGCGAAGTGGAATCAATGAATTTTCCACTAAGAACTAAGGACTGTGTGAAATAAGTGACCTTGGATAAGAATGGCAAAACAAGAAGTTCTAGTGAATGCATTTTACAAAATAAGTGCTCTGTTGGAACAACTACATGAGAAGACGGACTTGACGGTAAAGAAAATTGACAATTTGGGACAAAATATAACTGATTTGGAACAAAAAGTGAACATTTTTACAGGAATTACTCGGGATGCGACTCAGGAACCCACTTTGAAATGGCAAGCTCTGGAGAAGATGATGGAACAAACTGCTCCTGTATCTCAAGAAACTCAAGTGGAGGTTTTGGCCCCACAGAAACAATTTGATGGACACAAGTTGAAGTCAGAGGTGATGGAGCTTGAGAGTCAGATTTGGAGAGACGGTGCCCCGCTTGGACCGAAGAAGGGAAGATGGGAAGATTTCCCTATGGAGGGAGGCACTGAGGGAGAGATTGGAGATGCGGAGCCCTTTAGCCTCAAAGGGTCTTTGGAGTATGTCCTGGAACATCTTTTGGACTACAGCTTCGAATATGGAGCATGGGCAAACTTGCCGAGACGGAATCAAGGAGCTGCTAAGATGGAAACCCTTTGGGACCTAATCTTTGGCATCAAAAGAAATCTGCAGACAGGACAGGGAGAAGAGTTAAGAGCCTCGGATAGAAGAGCTCCAGGCTGATGGAATATATGGAACTGATAGAAAAGACTGACAAAATCCAAGACCAGGAAGAAGAGACGGTGGAAGAAGATTGGGAAAAAAATTTAAATTTTATTTAGAGAAATATAGCATAATTAAGGAATGTTGGGAAATGGTGGAATGAAATTATATGACTTTAGTAGAAATATGATAAGGATTTAAGTATAGATAAATTTTAAGATTTTGATGGTAAGATAAGGTTAAAATAAATTAAGACAACTAAACGATAGAAAGCAGTGAAAGACAGAAAGGATTTGCTGATTTAATTATTAACTGGAATACAAAAATGGGAGGTGTGAGGAGGTCGAGGAAATAAGTCAATGAAAGATAAGGTTAAAGATCGGAGTTTTCCTTTTTTTGTTTGTTTGTTTTTAATTGTGTTGGTGTGTTTTGTGTTTTGATGTATTTCATAGAATCATAGAATCATAGAGTTGGAAGAGACCACAAGGGCCATTGAGTCCAACCCCCTGCCAAGCAGGAAACACCATCAGAGCACTCCTGACATATGGTTGTCAAGCCTCTGCTTAAAGACCTCCAAAGAAGGAGACTCCACCACACTCCTTGGCAGCAAATTCCACTGTCGAACAGCTCTTACTGTCAGGAAGTTCTTCCTAATGTTTAGGTGGAATCTTCTTTCTTGTAGTTTGGATCCATTGCACCGTGTCCACTTCTCTGGAGCAGCAGAAAACAACCTTTCTCCCTCCTCTATGTGACATCCTTTTATATATTTGAACATGGCTATCATATCACCCCTTAACCTCCTCTTCTATTTGATGTATTGTGATTTTGTTTTTGCTCTTTATTATGTAATTTTGTATCTTTTTATCTTTCTTTTTTTTTTACTTCCTCTCTTTTCTCTCTTTCCCTCTTTTTTCTCTTTTCTATGTAATTTTAAAAAGTTCAATAAATATTACTTTAAAAAAAACCAAAGCTCTGAAGCTCAACATCAAAAAAACGAAGATCATGGCCACTGGGCCCATCACCTCCTGGCAAATAGAAGGGGAAGAAATGGAGGCAGTGAGAGATTTTACTTTCTTGGGCTTCGTGATCACTGCAGATGGTGACAGCAGCCACAAAATTAAAAGACGCCTGCTTCTTGGGAGAAAAGCAATGACAAACCTAGACAGCATCTTAAAAAGTAGAGACATCACCTTCCCAACAAAGGTCCGTATAGTAAAAGCTATGGTTTTCCCAGTAGTGATGTATGGAAGTGAAAGCTGGACCATAAGGAAGGCTGATCGCCGAAGAAATGATGCTTTTGAATTATGGTGCTGGAGGAGACTCTTGAGAGTCCCATGGACTGCAAGAAGATCAAACCTAGCCATTCTTAGGGAAATCAGCCCTGAGTGCTCACTGGAAGGACAGATCCTGAAGCTGAGGCTCCAATACTTTGGCCACCTCATGAGAAGAGAAGACTCCCTGGAAAAGACCCTGATGCTGGGAAAGATGGAGGGCACAAGGAGAAGGGGACGACAAAAGACGAGATGGTTGGATAGTGTTCTCGAAGCTACCAGCATGAGTTTGATCAAACTGTGGGAGGCAGTGGAAGACAGGAGTGCCTGGCGTGCTCTGGTCCATGGGGTCATGAAGAGTCGGACACGACTAAATGACTAAACAACAACAAAGTTCTAACCTAAGTTTCATGAACAGCATCAGCCTCAACTTTAGTTTTGGTAAAGCTTTTTGAGGAGGGGCATTCAGCACCCCTTCAGCCTTGAGTTCAGCTTCTTTAGGTCTTGTGTCCTATGCTTCCAGCACTGGCCGGTGACCTCAAATATGGCAGCTATGTAGTTCCTCCATAGATATCAACATGGGAGGCTAGAATGCTACAAAAGACATCACTTTATTTCCCCACAGTCTGTTCTGGAATAAGCTTTTATTCTAGCTGAGCCCTGACACTGGATGTAAAGTAAACTAGAGAAAAAAGTACAAGGAGGAAAGTGAAAGGCTTGCACCCTCCCAGTACTCCACATCCGCTTTTTATTTATTGTATTTCATTAATTGTATACAGCTTGATCACAGTCACCTCTAAGTGGGATACAGGAGATTAAACCATAAAATCAGAACTGAATTAAAAGACTGCTGGAATAATAATAATACCAGAGCAATCAGCCACCAATTTAATGATGTTGTTGTCATTTTACAAAAACCTAACCAATATCTTTTTAACCAGTTAACCAATTAGTTGGACTATATTAGGTTCTGCACTGACAATGTAACACGGAGGCACCGGATAAAGATCTACCCAAACAGGAAGCCCTGGATGACAAGGGAGGTCCAGGGGTTGCTAAAGGCAAGAAATACTGCCTTCAAAAGTGGAAATAAGTCGCTGTACAGCTCAGCTAGAGCTGATCTAAAGAGAGGTATCCGTGTAGCAAAGGAGGCGTATAGACAGCGGCTGGAGAATCATCTACAAAGTAACAACACCAGGCAGGTGTGGCAAGGTGTACAAGAATTAACAGGGTATAAATCCAAGGACTCCCTGGCAGACGAGGGAGGGGCATCCCTCGCTGAGGATTTGAATGCCTTTTTTGCCCGTTTTGAAGTAACATCTGCAGCAACACCTGCTGAGGCTTTACCAACACCAACACCACTCCCTGTGAAGGCTTTGCCATCATCACCACCATTACCATCATCAGTACAAAGGAATGTAGTAGTCTCTGTGGAAAAAGAAGAGATGAGGAAGGTGTTGAAGGGAATCAACCCAAGGAAGGCCACAGGGCCAGATGGGGTAGCTGGAAGGGTATTGAGAGACTGTGCAGATCAACTAGCAGGAGTTTTCACTGGGATTTTAAATCAATCCCTAGCCCAGGCTATTGTTTCATCCTGCCTAAAGTCCTCTATTATCGTTCCAATAGCAAAAAAACCTAACCTGGAAGATCTGAATGATTTTCGTCCAGTAGCACTCACACCTATAATCATGAAGTGCTTTGAAAAGCTGGTACGAAATTATGTCATTGCCTGCCTACCAGGCTTATAAAACCAGTTTGCTTATAAAACGAAAAGATCGACAGAGGACGCTGTGGCGATTGCCCTCCATGCCGTCCTTGCACATTTGGAGCAGCGGGGGGGTTATGCCAGACTGCTTTTTTTAGATTTTAGCTCGGCATTTAATACCATTCTACCACAACGTCTGATGTCTAAACTGGAAGATCTGGGGCTTCCGTTATCACTTTGTGGGTGGATATTGGACTTTTTGTCAGACCGCCCCCAGAGGGTTCGGTTGGGCCCTTATACCTCTAATATGCTTAAGACTAACATAGGAACACCACAGGGATGCGTACTCAGTCCGCTCCTTTATATTCTTTACACGTACGATTGTGTCGCTACTCACCCTAGTAATAGGGTTGTCAAATTTGCAGATGACACAACCGTGATTGGGCTCATCTCTGAAAGGGAGGGTGAAATGGATTATAGAAATGAGGTGGAGCGGCTGACAGAGTGGTGCAGAGCTAACAATTTGCTCATAAATACAAGGAAGACAAAGGAACTTGTGGTGGACTTCAGGAGACAGAAGAGCAATGTCCAGCCACTTTTGATTGATGGGGTCTGTGTGGAGAGGGTAACAACGTTCAGATTTTTGGGCATTGAATTACAAGAGGATCTGTCCTGGAGTGTCAACATAAGGGGGCTTGTGAAGAAGGCGCAGCAGAGACTGTATTTTTTGAGAATACTAAGGAAAAACCATCTTCCGCAGAAACTGCTGCTTGCCTTCTATCACTGTGCCATTGAGAGCGTGCTAATTTATGGCTTATGTGTGTGGTACGGAAGCTGTACTACCCAGGACAGGATGGGGTTGCACAGGGTTGTTAAGGCAGCAGAGAGCATTGTTGGCTGCCCACTCTCCACCTTAGAGCAGATTTATGCCACAAGGTGCCATAGGAAGGCACTGGACATAGTAAAAGATCCATCGCATCCTGGTCACTGTCTCTTCGAGCTCTTGCCGTTGGGACGGAGATACAGGACGATGAAGACAAGAACGAGCCGTCTTAAGAACAGCTTCTTCTCCAGAGCGATCTCGGGCCTGAATGGGAAGCCTGGACTTTGAAAGTCATCTAATCTCTCTTGCTGTATTTTACTATATTTTTTAATTAGTGTTTTTATGGAGCAGCCAAGTAATTTCGTTGTCCCCGAAGGGGGCAATGACAATAAAGATATTATTATTATTATTATTATTATTATTATTATTATTAGTATGACTTTTATGGCCAGCACCAACCAGCAAATGAATGAATTCACCCCTAGTCCAATAAATGAATCTCTATTAAAAATCAGACAGAAAGATACATATCATTTTATCTGAGTCCCAAACAAGACATCACTTCAGCAATGCACTACAGCAAATTCCAATAACCGAGGTCACATGTAATAAATATTTAGCTGGACTTTCTATTTAGATATGTCTAACATCCATTTGGCATTTTAAAATCTTTGGTAAACTGATATGGGGTGATTCTCAATTTTGTTTCTACTTTTGATTAATTTTGCACAGGCAAGTAATGGTAGTAGATTTCTCAGAACATCAAACTGTGGTAGCGCAGTTAGGGACTCTTCAGTTGCCCTTCTTATTGTGCAATTCATGATGCTTTGTGCTCACGTTATTGGGATGGTCATATACGACCCTGCTTTCAAAACTTTTTGCACCTATAAAGGTTTTCAGGCAGTTATGCTGCTTAATTTCCAGTCAATGCATATCTGAACTTCCTGTTGAAATCCTGCAACTTTTCATACCAAATGTTTGCTTTTGTTGTGATTTTTAGCCCCTCTGTACAACAATGTGGTCACTGAACATCTAAAAAAGCAGAATAAACCGGAAAGGTAATCAACAGTGACCTGGTGGCACTTTAAAGACTAACAGGTTTATCACATTATAGCCATTCTACAAACATACTACAGTAAAGTCTTTTTGTTGAGTTATTTTAAAACATCAGGAAGTACTAGACTGCCTTTCTTCAGATCTTCGGCGCTGTGAACACTTCATGTCCAAGAGTAACCCTCCCTAAATCCCAGACCAGTTGAGATGGGGAGGTCGGCAGAAAACCTCCTGGAGGAGGAGCAGCAGCGCCAGAAAGTGAGTCTGTGCAGGAACAGAGGCGCCTGAGCGTCTGCACTTCGGGCTCCGATCCGAGCTAGCACCGCTCGCATCCTTCAGCGGCGATCCGGGCGCGCGGCTGCCCTTCCTCGGGTGGGGATCTCGAGGAGCGCAGCGCAGGCGGGATCGGCGAGGGGCTCCTCAGGATGCTCTCGATGCTGAAGGAGCAGCTGCGGGGGCCGCGGCCAAGGCCCCCCTCCGCCCCCGGGGGCCGCTCCCCGCCGGGCAGCACGGAGCCGGGCGGCGGCGGCGGCGGGAGGAGGAGCGGGGTCCCGCCGCCGGGGGCCGCCGGGGAAGGCAGCGGGGCCCGCCTGAAGCGCCTCCTGCGGCGGAGGAAGCTGCCGTGGCGGAACATGCCCTGCGCGGCCGGGTGCAGGCTCCAGTCGCTGCCTTGGCCGGCGCGGCCGGGCTCGCGGGGCACCTTGACGAAGCAGTCGTGGAGCGACAGGTTGTGGCGGATGGAGTTCTGCCAGGCGGGGAAGCGCTCGCCGTAGTAGGGGAAGCAGCCGCGGATGAAGGCGCAGATCCCGTTCAGAGACAGCTTCTGCCGCGGACTCTGCGCGATGGCCATGGCGATCAGCGCGATGTAGGAGTAGGGCGGCTTGGCCGGCGCCCCCGCCGCGCCCCCGCCGGACGCCTCCTGCCCGCGGAGCAACGGCCGGTCGCCCGAGACGGCGAGCTCTTCTTCCCCATCGGAGCCCGGGCAGCGGAGCTGCTCGAAAGCTGCCTCCTCACCACGGAGACTCATCGCGAGCAAAGTCCGCGCGGCCGGCCCCGAGGAGAAACCCGCGCCAAGCCGCCTCTCGCTCGCTCGCTCGCTCTGCCCAGGGAGACCCGCGGGGACTTTCCTTACCCTGGAAGAGGGAGGGAGGGAGGGATCCTGCTGCCCATTGGCTGCCACTTGAGTGAGCAATGGTGGGGAACACGAGTTGGAAATCAAAGCACACGCGGTTTTTCTTTCATTAGTGAGGTTCTGAACGTAAAACAGGATATATACAGCAATAGGCAACTGGGGAAACGGATCACGTCTCACCCACAAGGGCGACATGGGTGCAACACCTGCAGGTTGCCACCTCTCCTCCCAAATGTGAACACAACACGGAAAGTAGGTCCAGCTGTCATGAGCAAACTGGTCACCATCAGGGTTGAAGATGTGTGTCCCTATTCCTATCGGCAGAGCACTGGACTAGAACGGACTTTGAAAGTGGATGTGCTGCATCAGCAACGCGGGCAGAAGGCTGCCTAAGGTCCTGCCTAAGACTGACTGCCTCAGTCAATCATCTTTGACTGAGGTGATCCCTGAAACTATTTAGAGCCGAGTACAGCAGTTTAAAAACAACTACTTATACTTGCACGAGTCAGGGTTCAGAAAGTATTCAGGAGTACCAAGATTTGTAATCTCAAATCGAAATCTGAATTTGTTTTCCAGTCTTAAATACAAATACAAACACAAAACTTGCTACCAAAATACGTGAGGTTGGGGAAATGAGCGAAAGACTACTGCTTAGAGCAACACGATAAAGCAGTGGTTCCCAACTGGTGGTCTGTGGACCTCAGGGGGTGCGCATAACCCACCCAGGGGGTCCGTGGCTCCATTCACATAACAAAAACTATCATAGAGATACAGTATCAACATTTTCAAAAGTAGGAGATCCATGGCTTGGCTTTTGAAAAAGCCTGCAGTGCTTAGCTAAGTGGGAACTGCAGTGCTTAGCTAAGTGGGAACTACTGCGATAAAGCATTTCGCAGCTCTCTAGAGAGCAAGCCAAAATGGGCACCACCACACAAAAAGATTATATAAACGGAAATTATCTGCGTGGGGGGGGGGGATAACCAGGCAACATCACAGGTGTAGCAGAAAGAAGACGACAATTAGGGGAAATGCTGGGGAAACAGCCATGCTGTGTTTATAGTAGTAGTTTATAGTAGTGCCCCCCCCAAAAAAATCAACAAGGAAAGAACAGCAATTTATAAAAAACGTGGGTTAGAAAAGTATTCTTTACTATCCTTCCTACTTCTCCTGCCAACAGTATTCCAACAGATGTCCAAGCAGACCAAATACAGCACATTCATATACATGCACATTTAGTACCAAACAAGACTACTGTCGGTCGCTCACGTACTCTTTATTCCCATACTCTGTATTCCCTTAGGTGAATTTAGCCCGCACTCCAAAAGGAAGTAGATGGAGAAAGGGTGCAAACATATTTTCCGCGCCCTTGAACAAGGGAAGCGATAATAATATTAGAGGGTCAGAGAAATCAAATAAGCTTCAAATATTAAATTCTACCACGAAGTACTACTGAGTAGTTGTTCTTTAACAGGAATTAAAAAGGAACTACAATTACTATTTACAATTTAGGAAACAGCTTCAAGGAAGGTTAATTTGGCAGTCCCCCAAGCGTCATATAAAAATCCTGCCAAAAATGGTGCCCAGTTTTCTACTGGGTGCCTATTTAACTTGATGAAAGTAAAGTACTTTGATTGCAGATCCATATCAATCTGTATCAAGTTGTAGAACATGAGCTTCACCACACTTTGTGTTTCTTGCTTACTGGTGTGAAAAAGATACTTTTTATGCTGCCATTTATTTTTAGTTCCGAAATTATGTTCTGCAAGCTTATTAAACGAAACTATATATAAACAGGGAGTTCTTTTGAGCACGTTCGGGGGATATGTTTTTTTAAAAAAAAGTTTTAAAAAGAACTGTCTGATTCCATTCAAATATAATATAGTTTTCCTATAAAATTAACACAATGCCACCAGCATACATATATTGCATACAAGTATCAAAGTATATATTTCCATATAGTAGCATAGTACGTGTTTGATAATACAAATATCAACAGAGAATTGTCGTGTTAGTAACATCACAATCTTGAAGAACATGCCCGTTTTTGCTTCCGAATCAGAAGCTGCCCTTTAAAGCCCGGCCGTCCAGTCCGAGGCAGGCTGACTCCGAAGCGCACCAGAAGCGCAGCCGACGGAGGGGGAGCAGCCCACGGTCTCCAACCCCCAGGGACACCCCCCGCCGCCCCCCGAGCAGCCAAGGCTGGGCCGCCCGTCCTGTGCCAGAGGCTGCTTACTCCCCGGCAAGCGCGCTTAGGATTGGGGCAGGACAGGAAAGGAGGCTGCGGAAGAGCTTCGAGTGTCTGTGGGCGCCGCGGGCAGCCAGGCGCCGCTTTCCCGCGAGGGCAGCCCAGGAGCCCCGTCCGACGTCGGCCAAATTTTCACGAGCGCTCGCTTCAGGGGCAGACATTGTGAAAGCAGCTCCGCCACAGGAGGCGTGCACCCGACGGAGCCCCCCAGCCGCCCCCACGACTCCCGTTCAGCCTTAATTCCCTTCCCCACAAACAGTGGCGTTGTGTGGGTTGTCAGCACCCGGGGCAGGGCAAGTAATTTGCGCGCCCTAACCCAGGGCAAGGCAAGTAATTTGCGCCCCCGCTGCATTGTCCCTCCCCCAGATAGTCCCTCGCTCTCTCTCCGCACCGCACCGCACGCCTGGCACCCTCCCCTCCACAGTGGGCGGCGACCCAGCGGCTCTGATCAGATTTGCACAGCCAGCACTGCAGTGAGAGTGAGTGAGCCAGGTAGGGGCAGAGAGCTGCGAGTGCGAGCCCCCCCCCCAGATGTTGCGCCCGGTGTGGCCGGCCCCCCTGCACCCCCCACGCTATGCCACTGCCCACAAAATCCCTCTAGAATTTTTGTGACGTGTAAGATGCGTCCCCCATTATGGAATATTTTCTCACCCGTTGGTTCCCTATCATTTCTGCGCCGCTCCCTCCCTCCCTCATCTCTCAAGGTCTACGGTGACAGTATTCATCTCTTGTGCACGGCGTGTATGACGTCATAATGATGACGCAACAGTAGGCGTGTTGCAGCCCGGAGACGTGGCAGGAGCAAAGCCTCTTCGGCCTGAGGCTGCTTCAAAAAGGCCGAGGACCTGTTTCACTGTCTGGCTCGCACCAACAGGCGGGAGGGACTTTCCCTGCCCGCCCGCTCCCTTTCCGGGCTCTGCCCTCTGGCTCTGGGAGCGCGCCTGGGGGACACGGCGCAGAGAAACATTTCCGTGGAAAGACACTTCGTTGTTCTTTCAATGCACCTTTTGTGATTTAAAAGTAATTGCGGAGGTTACGACTTGCGCGTTCTACTTTCTGTTTTTTAGTTGCATTAAACTTGTTTAGTCGATTAGTCGTGTCCAACTCTTTTAGGTAAACTACTCAGTTGGTCTTTAAGGTGCTAGATTATAATTTTTAAATTCTTTTGGAAGGATTCTTTTAAGGACTTTCTTAGATCATATAACTTTTTTTGAAGACTTGATTCTTTTAAGGGAGTTTTTAAGAGGAGTCTTTTTAACTATCTTTTTAAAGTATTGTTTTAAATTATGGATAAGATTCTTCTTCTGAAGGTCCACTACAGGAGCTTAAGGGACGAGAAGCCCTGGCAAGTTTAAAGCAACCTGGGGCTGGGGGAGTTTATTAAGATTTAAGCCAAGCCTGAAATGCGTTTATAGCTGTTAAAATCGTTTCGCCTTCGTGTCCTGGCTCCAAGAAGGGTCTCAACCTGTGGGTCCCCAGATGTTGTTGGACTACAACTCCCATCTAGGGGTGATGGGAGTTGTAGTTCAACAGCATCTGGGGACCCACAGGTTGAGAAAGGCTGGCAGAGACACCGCCATTTCCTCTCCTATAGCCAACAAGAGGAAACGCGATGGCCAGAGGCGCCAAAGGGAGCTGGCCATGGCTGCAAGTGTCGGGTGAGTGGCAGGTGTTTTGCCGCGTGACGGTTTCGAGGGGCCGGTGGCTGCCCGCTGACACATCGTTTCAGCAGCTTTTCCTCCATCCTCTTTGTTCAGCTTCCAACCGGAAGCTACTTCTATTCTGAAAGAGGGGAAGACACTGACTGAAGCATCTCCGAAGCCAGGCAGGGACTTCTTTTCTGGAGCCCCAGAACTGGCCAAACCTTCCAGCTGTTATGAATTCCTTCTTAACATGCGAGGTTCACACTCTCATCTTCCAAGCAACGTACTTATCTTTGTTTTTTAAAAAATGTCTACTTTACATTTTCTAAGTGCAAATGAATCTTTTTACATTCAGTTGTGGTTCCTTTACAGCAAGCGAACTTGTGTGTGTGATTGGGTTTTCTTGTGTGTGTGATTCTTTGTGGCTGATTAGCTGCTCTCCCTGTGCAAAGGTCAGAGGGGGCAGGGTTTCTGTTGAGGCAGGTGATTAGCTGTGGGAGGAGCTTATCAGAGCTTGCAGGGCAGCGGCGTGCGCAGTTTGATCCATCTTTTAGATTTAGGGGAGCTAGTCTCAAACGTTTGTTGGGGGAGACTTAGGTTTTTTGGGGGGGAGTTATTAGTCCTGTCTTCACGCTTTTTATGATGCAGGACCACTGTAGCCACCCCCAACGACACGTTCTCAAGATGGAGGGGGAGGGAACAGCTGCAGTCGCCTGCAGTTCCTGCGCAATGTTTGCCATCTTGCCAAAGGTTGCAGGCAGCTTTACATACAGCAATTGCATGTTGATTGCCCTCCTAAAAGACAAAGTTCAGCAACTGGAGGAACGTGTAGCTACACTCCAAAGAATTAGAGAGCTGGAGCTCTTCTTGGAAGCAGCAGAGCACACCGTCTCCACCAAGGAAGTAGGAGGCCCAGGGTTCGCTCTGATTGTTTAGAAATACACAATCGCTTTGAGGTCCTCTCCCCTAGCATGGAAGACGAAGAGCAGACTCCATTTGAGGATCTCTCCCTCATTACAGTCGATCAGGTATATGAAGATGAGCAGCAAAGTCAGTCCTCAGGGAATGTACAGGCGACCTTGGAACGGACCGCTCACGGAAGAACCCCGACCAAACCTAAGAGGAGGCGTGTAGTGGTGATAGGGGATTCCCTACTGAGGGGAACAGAAGCAGTGATCTGTGGGCCTGACAAGATGTCTCAGGAAGTGTGCTGTCTCCCCGGGGCTAAGATCCAAGATGTAACTGAACGACTGCAAGGAATCATAAAACCCACTGACAAATACCCCTTCCTCTTGGTTCATGTGGGAACCAATGACACTGCAAGCAATAGCCTCCAGAAGATCAAAAGAGACTACGAGGCTCTGGGCAGGAAATTGAAGCAATTAAATGCACAAATCGTCATCTCATCTGTCCTCCCAGTTGAACGACGTGGCCCAGGGAGAGAGGGGAAAATAGTGGAAGTAAACAGCTGGCTTCGCAAATGGTGTAAACAGGAACGGTTTGGATTCTTAGATCACGGACTGCAGTTTCTTGAAGATGGACTTCTGGCAAGCGATGGGCTGCACCTCACAACGGTTGGGAGGAATGTTTTTGCCAAAAACCTCATCAGGAGGGCTTTAAACTGACTAATGTGGGGGAGGGAGACAGTGCTCCTGAAGGTAGGAGTCTATCAATTGATGAAGATGATCATCCAAATGTCATAGACCAAATGGAGCAAACAGCAAGCAGACCTAGTGGTGGGAGGAAAAAATCCTTAAATAAGAGACACGGGGGAATGACTAATGGACTTCAGTGTCTGTATACTAATGCACAAAGCATGGGAAATAAACAAGATGAGCTTGAGCTCTTGGTACAGCAAACTAAATATGACATAATAGGCATCACTGAAACCTGGTGGGATAAGTCCCATGACTGGAATGTAAAAATGGAGGGATACAATCTATTTCAGAGAAACAGACCAGACAAGAAAGGAGGAGGAGTGGCGTTATATGTCAGGGATGTGTATACCTGTGAAGAGATCCAAGATTTAGAACCTCAAAGCCAAAGTGAGAGCATTTGGGTCAAAATTAAGGGAGAGAAGAATAACAGTAACCTCATTGTGGGAGTTTACTATAGATCCCCAAGCCAAACGGAGGACATAGATGATGCCTTCCTGGAACAGATGGCCAAGCATGCAAAAGGAAGGGAGATAGTAGTAATGGGGGATGTCAAACTCAGCCAAGAGCATAAGGTCAAACAGATTCCTCACTGGCCTTGCAGACAACTTCATTGTCCAGAAAGTGGGAGAAGCAACAAGATGAACAGCCATTTTAGATCTGGTCCTAACCAATGTCGATGACCTGGTTAATGGGGTAGAAGTGGAAGGATCATTAGGCGCAAGTGATCATGCTCTTCTGAAGTTTACTATACAGCGGAAAGGAGCAGCCAAGCATACTAGGACTCAATTTCTTGACTTTAAGAAAGCCGACTTCATAAAACTTAGGGAAGTGCTGGGTGAGATCCCATGGACAGTAATACTAAAAGGAAAGGGAGTTCATGATGGCTGGGAGTTTGTTAAGAGGGAGATAGTAAAAGCACAACTTCAGGCAATACCAATGAGACGGAAACATGGAAGGTGCCTAAAGAAGCCAGGGTGGCTATCTAAAGAACTTTTAACTGAGTTAAGATTAAAAAAGGATGTGTACAAAAAATGGAAAAGGGGGAAAACCACCAAAGAGGAATTCAAACAAATAGCCAGCACGTGTAGACACAAAGTCAGAAAAGCTAAAGCACAGAATGAACTCAGGCTTGCTAGAGAGGTTAAAAGCAACAAAAAAGGCTTTTATGGGTATGTCCGTAGCAAAAGGAAGAACAAAGAAACAGTGGGGTCACTCAGAGGAGAAGATGGTGAAATGCAAACAGGGGACACAGAAAGGGCTGAACTCCTCAATGCCTTCTTTGCCTCAGTCTTCTCCGATAAAGAAAACAATGCCCGACCTGAAGAATTTGGAGCAAATGATTCAGCAGAGAAAACACAGCCCAGAATAACTAAGGAGATAGTACAAGAATACTTGGCTAGTTTAGATGTTTTCAAGTCTCCAGGGCCAGATGAACTGCATCCTAGAGTCATGGAAAGAAGCATACATAACACTACTGCCAAAACAAGATACAGATATATTATTGGTGAAAAATTATAGGCCACTATCTCTGCTCAATAATGATTATGAGCTATTTGCCAATATTATTGCAAATCATTTGAAAAAGGTGCTCAAAGAGTTAATCCATCATGACCAAGCCGGCTTTCTTCCTGGCCGACAGATGAAGGAAAATACAAGGAACATAATTGATATAATAAGAGTATCTGGAGGTGAGGAATGAAAAGCAGGCAGCCTTGATGTTTGTGGATGCAGAGAAGGCCTTTGACAGTGTATCTTGGAATTTTATGGGAAAAGTGATAAAAATGATGAATTTTGGAGAAATACTTCAGAGAGGAATTGACGCTATTTAGACAGAACAGCAGGCAAGGTTATTAGTGAACAATGTAGTATCAGAAAGATGTAAAATTACAAAAGGGACGAGACAAGGCTGTCCCTTATCACCATTATTCTTTATTCTAGTGTTAGAGGTACTACCAAGGAATATAAGATCTGAAAAAGAAATCGAAGGTATAACAGTGGGGTGTAAAGAGTACAAATTAAGAGCATTTGCAGATGACCTTGTAATAACAGTAGAAAACCCATTGGTGAGCATACCAAGGGTTTTGGATAAAATACACGAGTTTGGGTGGGTCGCAGGATTTAAGTTAAATAAAAGTAAAATGAAAGTTTTGGTCAAAAATATGACAGAAAAAAGTAAAAATGAATTACAACTAACAACATACCATATTTTTCGCTCTATAGCATGCACCCGACCATAACACGCACATAGTTTTTAGAGGAGGAAAACAAGAAAAAAAATATTCTAAATGAAACAGCGGATGTATGATTTTTGTGGTTCATGCTGTGGGCACTGACATGTGATCTGATGGTGAGTTTGGGGTAGCCCAATGCAAAAATCCTGAGGATCCATGTGGATCCATGCTTTGTAACCACGTTTTTGCACCACTGCGGCCCCAGGCAACTGGGTGCGTGATTTTTTGGGTGCAAGCTGTAGCCATGAACATGCTATGTGATCTGATGGTGAATTTGGGGTGACCCAGTGCAAAAATCCTGAGGATCCATGTGGATCCGTGCTTTGTAACCATGTTTTAAGTGGGGAGGGAAGGAAAAGCACTCAAGGGACAAGGAACACGCATGGATGCTGCTAATAATGCAGAAGAGGGGTATAAGAGGAGAAGGCTCCTCTCCTCTCCCGCTTTGCTCCTTTAAAGCAAGCAGGCTCTCTGTCCCTCTCTCCTCCCCACTCAGCGGATCTTCACCCGCTTTCCTATTTCAAAGCAAGCCACGGAGGAGGGAAGGAAGGGGAAGCATGGATCCTCTGCTCACGACTGCAGCAGATCCCCCCGCCATCCGTAGGCATTCACTCCATAACACGCACAGACATTTCCCCTTACTTTCTAGGAGGAAAAAAGTGAGTGTTATAGTGCAAAAAATACGGTAATTAACTGTAATGGTTATAGGGGTTGCTCGTGCATAAATCGGCGCCACACCTGGGTGGGTTGCCCGAGTGAACCCTTTCTGTCTGGACAGCCACTCACCCGTGGCTGTCTCAATCGCTGGCAGATTCCGTCAGTGGGCGTTTCTTGAACTTCTTCCAACATAAAAGTTCTTTGACGCCTAGTCTCCACCTACTCTCCCTGCGCGGAAGCCTTCTGCGCAGGGAGGGTGTGGGCATCGGAGGACCCGTGCTCTCCCCGCTGGTCCCCGGCGAAGAATCTTGGAGCCACCTCACCAATTCCCCCATTCTGCCCCCCTCCTCCACTGGTGCTACGCTGATATCCTTCCCCAGAAGATGTGCTGCTTCTCTCCCTCCCGGGACGCTCTCCGGAATCCCTCTGGAGCCCTCCCTCTCCCTCTGGCTCCGATGGCAGTTCCCTGACATTAACATTTGAGGAAAAGGTGAAATATCTGGCTATCTGTGAAAAACATAAATATATTTAAAGATAACTGCATAACAATTTGGAAAGAGATAAAGAGGGATATGGAAATCTGGGAATGACAATGGCAAAAAGATATAACCAAATTTATCTAGCAGAGGAAGATACCAAGAATTAAATACGAATTACTAACAGATGAGGAGAGAGGAGGCTTCGCTCTGCCAGATCTAAAATTGTATTATGAGGCATCCTGTCTCTGCTGGCTAAAGGGATCCACCTCCTCCCCAGGGCCCCCTCCACCCCGGCGCGATTTTCCGATACAACCTCGTCTCTTTCTTCGGCCGACGATGTGGGGAATCCCCTGAAGGAGCTGTCACCATCCTCTGAGGATTCAAAACCAGCCTCCCACCCGCTCCGATCTCTCCCCGCAGGGTGGACCTCCCAGTCTGATTCTTCTCCCTCTGACACCTCTCCTCCCGCCTCTTCGGAAGCCGGAAAACCCACAAAGTCCCCTTTGTCGTTTGTGGTTCCAAATTCTTCCTCCCAGAATCTCGCTAGTGGTTTTGGCTTATCTGGGAACAAACTGTGGAATTCTTCCACCAGATACCCGTAATTGATTGACTCAGCGGGGACCCACGTGTTTTTCTCTCCCTCCCAAGCTACCAAGTACTCCACCTCGCCACCTTGAATCGAGGATTTCCGTGGCTTGGTTGTGGTGTTCCCTCTCCTCTACCTGCGGGTGGGTGGTGACTCCTCCCTCCCTCCCCAGAAATTCCCGCCCCTCCCTGTACGGTGTAATTAGGGACCTATGGAACACCAGATGTATCTTCATGCTGTCCGGCAACCTGAGTTTGAACGCCACTGGGTTCACCTGCTGTGTTACCTCAAAAGGACCCAGCCTCCTCGGCTACAACTTCTTGCACCCTCCCTTTAGGGGTAACCCTTGGGTTGACAACCACACCTGGTCTCCTACCCGTATGGCCTCCCCCTCCCGACGGTGCTTGTCTGCCTGCCTCTTGTAAACTTCCTTGGCCCGCTCCAAGTTCATCTTGAGTTGTTGGTGCAAGGCCTTCATTTCTTCTACAAACTGCTTGGCCATGGGTACACTCCATGCTTCCTCCCCCCTCCCCAGGAAGGCCCTGGGGTGACACCCATAATTGGCCATGAACGGGCTCATTCCCGTGGACACATGTTCAGCGTTATTGTACGCAAATTCAGCCAAAGCTAGTTTCTCTACCCAATCGTTCTGTCTCTTGCTGACGTAGCAGCGCAGGTATTGCTGGAGTATACTGTTTGCTCTCTCTGCTTGTCCGTTGATTTCTGGGTGTCTCGCCGTCGAGAAGCTCACCTCGATCTGTAGCAAGCTCATGAGCTTCCTCCAGGACCTGGAAGTAAACTGTTTCCCGCAATCCAAAATTACCCTCGAGGGAGCCCCATGCAGTCTGAAAATGTGATCCACAAACAACCTGGCTGTCTCCTCTGCCGTCACCACGTGTGAGCAAGCTATGAAATGGCACATTTTTGTCAGTAGATCGACTACTACCATGAATGCTGTCTTTCCACTTGACTTGGGCAAATCTGTCATAAAATCAATGGACACCACCTCCCAGGGCCTTCCCGGTGTAGGTAAGGGTTCCAGTAACCCTGTGGGGGCAGCCCTCTCTCCCTTTGCCCTCTGGCATCGGTTGCACCCCCATACATATTCCCATACATCTTCCCTCACCTTTGGCCACCAGAACTGCCTGGTGACAAGCAGCATGGTCTTGTGCTGTCCAAAGTGCCCCGCTGTTGGGTTGTCATGGAGCTGTTTAAGTACCTTCCCCCTCAAGGTCTCCCCCGGTACATACAGTGCCCCCTTATAGTACAGTAGCCCTTCCTTTTCCTCAAACCCTCCATGGTCTTCCCTTCCGTCCCGGAGTTCCCTGATTTTTGCTTGAGTGAACGCATCGTCTCTAGTAACCCCTGCCAGTTCTTGTTTCCCAACCAACATTCCCACACACACACACCGGTCCTCGGGAAACACGTGTCGGATCTCTGGTGGTCCCTCTCCCTCCAGGTATTCCGGTTTCCGGGAGAGAGCATTTGCTCTTACGTTTTCCTTTCCCGGCACGTATCTGATCTCGAAGGAAAACTTGGCGAACTCCTGGGCCCATCGAATCTGTCTCTGGTTGAGCACCCACGCAGTCCGCCAGTATTCCAAGTTCTTGTGATCAGCACAAACCTGGATCTTGTGCCGCGCCCCTATCAACAGATGTCTCCATTGCCGAAATGCCGCGTAGATCGCAAGCAGTTCGCGGTCATACACGGTGTAGTTTTGCTCAGCTTCCTTGAGAAAAAGGCACACGGCATCCAGTCCTGCTTGACCCCGGGCTGCAAAAGGACCGCTCCAACAGCTCGATCGGACGCGTCCGTCTCCAGTCTCATGGGCTTCTCCAGATCAACATGTAGGAGCTGCTCTTCTGAAGCGAACGCCTTCTTCAGCCTTTCAAAAGATTGCTGGGCACTTTCTGTCCGCGTGAACTTCTTTTTGCTACTGAGACAATCTGTTATGGGTGCTGTCAAGTGAGCGAAGTTCTTTATGAACTTCCTGTAGAAATTGCTGAAGCCTAGGAACCTCTGCACATCCTTTCTGTTTTGGGGGGCTTTCCATTCCAGCACTGCCTTCACCTTGCCTGGGTCCATAGCTAGGCCCTTGTCTGACAACCTGTACCCCAGAAACTCGACCTCCCGGGCGTGAAATTGGCATTTTTCCAGCTTGACCCACAACTGATGCTTCTACAGTCTCTGCAGCACTTCCCTGACGTCTCTGACGTGTTGCTTCTCATTGTCTGAATAGATTAAGACGTCATCCAAAAAGGCTACACAATTCTTGTACAGCAGGGGCCCCAACACATGGTGCATGAATGATTGAAAGCAGGCGGAGCCCGGTTGTAATCCAAATGGCACGACTAAGTACTCAAAGGCCCCCAGGGGGGTGAACATGGTAGTTTTCCATTCGTCCCCCTCCCTTATCCTAATTAAATTGTATGCCCCCCTGAGGTCCAGCTTGGTAAAAATCTTCCCCTGCCTCACCCGGGTTAAAATGTCGTCAATGCTTGGCATTGGGAAGGTCACGGGTTCTGACACCATGTTCAAGGCCCTATAATCTACGACCAACCTGGGCTGATTAGTCTCCTTTTTGTTCACAAAGAACACCGGACTGCCCCCCACCCCCTTTGATTCCCTTATGAACCCCCTCTTCAGGTTCTTATCAATAAATTGCCACAACTCCTACATCTCCCAGTTGGACATGGCATACAGCTTGCCCACCAGCAACTGAACCCCTGGGAGCAGGTTGATTTGGCAGTCAAAGGGCCTGTGGGGAGGTAGTCTATCTGCCTCCCTCTCGCTGAAGACCTCCTTCAGGTCAGCATATTGTGGTGGCACCTCCCCTTTTTGTTCCACAGCCAGCCCAGCCACCGTCATTCTTGGGTTCTCCCCTCCCAGACAGTGTCGTAAGCTGACCCAAAGGTGACTGACCGCTGATGCCATGACACTACTGGATCATGCAGTGCCAGCCAGCTCATTCCCAGTATTATTGAGGGTCCTGCCAGTGTGGCCACGTGAAAGGCAATGGTCTCTGTGTGCCTGGAAACCTCATTCATATTGGCGGGGTCTGGTGTGTCACTTCCCCTCCCAGAAGTTCCTTGCCATCGATGGTTGTTACCTGCAAGGGAAAATCCAGAGGCAACAGGTGGAGTTGGTGCTCCAGAGCGAAGTCCCTGCTGAAGAAATTACACGAGCTGACCGAATCCAGCAGTCCCTAAACTTTGACAGGGTGTCCATTCGGGAGTTCTAGCACCACTTCTATGGCTATAGCTGCCTTGGGGGGGTCAGGCTGGGGCACCTCTATTGGTTGCTGGCCTGGCTGCTGCCCCTGCTGGTTGGCAGCCAGGCGCTGTCGTTTCCCTGCGCCTCCCCTTCCTCCCTGTGGCCTGCAGCCCACACCATCCCTTGCCAGGCTTTTCGTTGAGGGCAGACCTTAGCAAAATGTCCTGGTCGTTCACAGACGAAACACTTCTTAGTAGTTTTCCACTCCTTTCCCTCCCTTTTACGACCTCCACCAGAGTTTGAAACCTTGCGCGCGCACGCCATCAATTTCCATTGGCTCTGCCGCCTGGGAAGGCTCCCTCAGTATCTCAGGAATGCGATTGTCATGGAAACGTTCCCCTCTCATTTCCCGCTTCTCCTGAGCCCGCACTTCTTGGCGTACGCCTATCGCGAGCATAGCCTTTGTGAGCTCATCCATCAACCGTGGCCGGGGCGCTCGGGACAACTCGTCTTTCACTTCGGGGGACAGACCCACCTCAAACAGCATTTGTATCGGTTCACAGTCCAGATCCCACCCGAGCCGGTGTACTAACATCGCAAAACGCGACCAGTAGCTTCTAACGGACTGGCTCCCCTGCTTGCACCCCATCAGTTTCCGCTGTGTCACGCTTTGCTCCACCTCGCTGGAGAACATCGCGTCCATTCCCTGAAGGAATTTCTTAAGGTCCTTCAAGGCATCATTTTGCGTTGCCATTAAGGGCCTGATCCATTTGCGCGCCCCATCCTGCAGATGCCCCACAATGTAAGCCACCCTCTTCCCGTCATCAGCAAAGTCATTTTTCTGCAGCTCTAACATGTACTGCACTTCCGTTCGGAAAGCATTGTAGTCTTGGGGCTTTCCACCAAATTTGTGTACCAGCCTGGTACCTTCCTTGCGATGGGGGTGGCTCTGACCTGTGCATCCTGAGCCCGCCTTTCCTCCAGCCACGCCGTCAGGATAGCTACATGCGTCTCCAAGTCTCGGTTCATCTCAACCAGACTCCGCACCACAGCTGGTTGCTCCGTCTCTCCGGCTGTTCCTGTATGGCTCATCGTGCTGCCTCTCCGGGGCTTCGCACGAGCAACGTCAGGGACTGACGGATTGCTGTAATGGTTCTAGGGGTTGCTCGTGCGTAAATCGGCGCCACACCTGGGTGGGTTGTCTGAGTGAACCCTTTCTGTCTGGACAGCCACTCGCCCATGGCTGTCTCAATCGCTGGCAGAATCTGTCAGTGGCCGTTTCTTGAACTTCTTCCAGCATAAAAGTTCTTTGACGCCTAGTCTCCGCCTACTTTCCCTGCGCGGAAGCCTTCTGCGCAGGGAGGATGTGGGCATCGTAGGACCCGTGCTCTCCCCACTGGTCCCTGGCGAGGAGTCTTGGAGCCACCCCGCCGATTCCCCCATCTGCCCCCCTTCTCCACTGGTGCTACGCTGATTTCCTTCCCCAGAAGATGTGCTGCTTCTCTCCCTCCCAGGACATTCTCCAGAATCCCTCTGGAGCCCTCCCTCTCCCTCTGGCTCCGATGGCAGTTCCCTGACATTAACATTTAAGGAAAAGGTGAAATATCTGGCTATCTGTGAAAAACATAAATATATTTAAAGATAACTGCATAACAATTTGGAAAGAGATAAAGAGGGATATGGAAATCTGGGAATGACAATGGCAAAAAGATATAACCAAATTTATCTAGCAGAGGAAGATACCAAGAATTAAATACGAATTACTAACAGATGAGGAGAGAGGAGGCTTCGCTCTGCCAGATCTAAAATTGTATTATGAGGCATCCTGTCTCTGCTGGCTAAAGGGATAACATTCAAAAATTCAGATATTTTAGACCTGGAAGGTCATAACAGATTTGGATGGCATGCATATTTATGGTACGAGAAGACCAAAGTACATAAAGGTTTTTTACATCATGTAATAAGAATTGCAATATTTAATGTATGGGAAAAGTATAAAAACCTGTTGGAACGGAAAACCCCATGGTGGCTTTCACCAATAGAAGCGATATTCCTTAAAAAGGTGAATGCAAAAGTAGAATGGGCAACTTAGAGATTTGCTTATTGAGAGAGAACAACAACTGAGATTACAAAGCATGGAAGATATAAGACAATTAGTCACAGATTGGTTACAATATCACCAAATAAATCATGTGTTCAAAGTAGATAAGAAAAGAGGATTTAGTACAGAATTCTCAAGGTTTGAGAAAATGATTGGAAAATGATGAAAAATTATCTTAAAATGTATAAATTGTTGCTAGAATGGCATACAAAAGATGAAGACGTCAAATCAGTAATGATAAAAATGGGCACAAGATAGAGGGCACAACATTCAATTAGAGGCGTGGGGGAAATTATGGAAGGAAGACCTAAAATTTACAGCTTGCTGTTTGCTAAAAGAAAACTGTATGAAAATGAGGTATAGATGGTATTTAACACCAGTGAAGTTAGCAAAGATGTACAGAACTGCTTCCAATATTTGTTGGAAATGCAAAGAAAGCATGTTCTACCATATGTGGTGGACATGAAAGGTAACAAAAGCATTCTGGGAAATGATATATGACGAGTTGAAAAAGATGTTTAAAATAACATTTGTTAAAAACCAGAGGCTTTCTTGTTAGGCATTTCAGGTACAGAAATTCCAAGGGAGCAGAAAAGACTTTTCATGTATGCAAAGACAGCAACGAGAGTATTACTGGCCCAGAAATGGAAGGAAGACAAAGTTCCAAAATAAGAAGAATGGTAGATAAAAATGATGGATTATGCCGAAATGGCAATGCTAACTGGGAGACTCAGAAACCAGGAGGAGAAGACATTTAAGAAAGGATGGTAGAAATTTATAATGTATTTAAAAGAGCATTGCAAACAATTAAAAACTTTGGTAGGATTAGATTAATACTTGTAACAAAATAACACGCAAGGAAAAGATGACAATATTAACAACAATTTAGATAAAATTGGATAAGCTGTATGGAAAAGGGGAGGGTAATGGAAATCAGAGAGGGGAGGTGGGAAGTCAAGGATTAAGAGAATCCTATATGTAATGGTGAATGATATGCTTTGATGGAAATTTTATTTGTAAAATTCAATAAAAAATATTTTTTAAAAAGAAATAATAATAATAATAATAATAATAATAATAATAATAATAATAATTGGGGTCTACTGTGCAAGAAGACAAGAAGACTACATCATCTCCATTTCCTTCTAGCTTTGTGATCTGATGGCATTTGATTGTGACAACTGATAACTTACCTTCTGTTTTACCATTATATCAATAGCCATGACAATCTTTTTTTCAGTCACTCTTCAAATCAATATAATAAAGCAACACTAAACCCTGGTAACTTGGGGAAGCTAAAGTGAATTAGGTTGTGCATGCACGCAAGCCCATTCTTTCAAACAATAACTACAGACGTACCTGGGTTCTCAAACGCCTTGCTACTTGGATGTTTTGGCTCCCAAATGCCGCAAACCCATAAATGAGTGTTGCGGTTTGCAAACATTTTTCAGAAGCCAAACGTCCAACGCGGCTTCCGATTGAGTGCAGGTTTCTGAACCGTTTCAGGAGTCAAACAGACTCCCGGAATGGATTAAGTGCAACAACCAAAGTTCGACTGTACTCCATTATTTAAGTATACATTCCAATGTCTGTAAAGAACCAGTTTACGAAATTAATTTAATGAAATTTAATAAAATAAAATCTGCTAAACTGTAGAAGAATCAAATTTTAACAGCAGTGCAAAAGCTGAAAACAGCTCCAGGACTCTGGCTCATTCATTATAGAAATGAATTGCTGAGAGGTACTTTCTTCAGAAGATGACATTAATCATTTCCTCCTCTCTTAGTCACAGTAGCTATAAAGGCATCTTTAAGGATATCTCTATCCAAGTTTCTACCTATAGAGAGGACAACACAAAAAAGAAAAACATTTTTAATCAATATTTTGCATTATTAAATAAGCAATAATCTACATGATTGAAAGAAAGAAAGCACTTAGTACACTTAGTACAGTCAAGTTCCACTCAAACGACAGATATAGGGATACAGGGCAAGTGTCCCAGCAAGAGAGCAGCATAGCCCCATTATCTTGTCTAACCTGCTGCAAAAATTTTCTTTCCCACCTCAATACAAGGATATTATTGCAAACAGCTGAACATATAAAATAGGGGGATGAAACCTCTCATATTTCCTAACCCTTCATTCATATTGGGAAAGTTCATTTTGTTACCTAATCTCCCTGCTTAGAATCATAGAATCATAGAGTTGGAAGAGACCACAAGGGCCATCGAGTCCAACCCCCTGCCAAGCAGGAAACACCATCATAGCACTCCTGGCATATGGTTGTCAAGCCTCTGCTTAAAGACCTCCAAAGAAGGAGACTCCACCACACTCCTTGGCAGCAAATTCCACTGTCGAACAGCTCTTACTGTCAGGAAGTTCTTCCTAATGTTTAGATGGAATCTTCTTTCTTGTAGTTTGGATCCATTGCTCCGTGCCCGCTTCTCTGGAGCAGTAGAAAACAACCTTTCTCCCTCCTCTATGTGACATCCTTTTATATATTTGAACATGGCTATCATATCACCCCTTAACCTCCTCTTCTCCAGGCTAAACATGCCCAGCTCCCTTAGCCGTTCCTCATAAGGCATCGTTTCCAAGCTTATAGTTGAGCAGCTATTGGGGGAAGGAAAGCAGGTAGTTAAACGAACAGCAAATGGTGCAAAAGTAGCTACGGCATGATGCTTTGTTATTTTTCTGTCCAGTGTGTTCCTTGGATCTGCCTCAGCTACAGACTCGGGCACAATCATCAATGGCACAGGTTGTATTTCTTCCACACTCTGACAGGGCAAGATAGATGCTCACCCCAAGTTTGTTTGCACTGCCTCCACCCAGGTGAGAGAAACCCTGGCATCCGGAGTTACCATACTTCAAAAGGAAGACGTCTGCCTAAAAAATCAGTGAAGCTACTCTGCTGTGAACCAATTGCTACTGATTGAGGTCCACGATAAAAACTTACTTGTGGATAACGACAGATCCAAGTCTTTAGATACAAAACTGTCCAGATAACTTATAAGCTGAGGAGTGCTAAACCATGAGCCCCACCAACACATTACTCACTTCCCTCTAGGTGCATTTTTCTACTAAAGCTTATTTCTAGCTTTAGAACCACACTGAGGGAAAGAACGGTGTGCAGAGATAAACTACAAACAGGTAGAGAACTTGTCATTCCCTGTTCATGTGTTCTTTTTGCTCTTTTAAATAGCTCTTCCCCACAGCCTGCTTTATATGTCTTTGGAAGACACCCCACATTTTAAAACACTCTTCTGTAGCTTGGGCCACAGAGAGAAAAATAGACATGCCAAGAAGAAACGAAAAGACCATAACAGCTTGATAGAAACTTGACATTATCTCAGTTTTTTAGTAGATCTTGCACAGTACTGTATCAAGAACAATTTTATGAATTATCTTTATATTTTTGTATAATCATTTGGCTTTCTTCAGTGATTTTGTACAATAGGCCTATGAAATGTATATACTGCTCTTACCTATTACAACCAATCTATTTGTTCGTTCAGCCTCCTCCTTCCATCTTACAGTGGTTTCTTCTAGATCGTACAGCTCATGAACACCTTGGACTATCACCTGATGAGGTTTGTTTTTGATAGACACAAGTCCCTGGTTAGAAAGAATATAAATAAGTTACTGGAAAAGGAAAGTATCTATATATTTAATTTGAGGTGTGGTAATATTATGTAGCCAACACACACACAAAAATAACATTGCCTAGTGTTCATTCTAATTACTTTGAAAGATTGAGAAAAGACTAAGCTCATTACAGTAAATACAGAAAGTATTTCTGATGCAAGTGAAAATATAATTCTATAACTATTTGAATATATAAAATTATATGATCTATTATAATATAACATTATTGTTGTACTTTGGGTTTTTTAAAAATTCCAATATAACTGGGGAAATGTTGTCCTCACATTAAGAATGGTGGATTTAGCACAGACCTTGGAAACTGGGGCATGGGAGGAGGTAACAAGTACGCACAAATCTTCTACTGGACAACAGTATAGAATCATAGAATTATAGAACTGGAAGGGACCACAAGGGTTATCTAGCCCAACCCTCTGTAGTGCAGGAATCTTTTGCCCAAAATGAGGCTCAAACCCACAACCCTGAGATTAAGAGCCTCATGCTCTACCGACTGAGCTATAGGTTAAGAAGGCCTGCTCAGTGATCATGGCATGCCCCTCTTCTACAACACTAGGTGCTAGCAGAAGTCCTGGGCTGCCTTGGAGGAGCCCACAACATGGTTTCTTCCCACACCACCACTGTCCTAGATTAGAGGTAATGCTTATGCAGTGGTACCTGGGGTTACATACGCTTCAGGTTACATACGCTTCAGGTTACAGACTCCGCTAACCCAGAAATAGTGCTTCAGGTTAAGAACTTTGCTTCAGGATGAGAACAGAAATCGTGCTCCAGCGGCGCGGCAGCAGCAGCAGGAGGCCCCATTAGCTAAAGTGGTGCTTCAGGTTAAGAACAGTTTCAGGTTAAGTACGGATCTCGGGAACAAATTAAGTACTTAACCCGAGGTACCACTGTATAGGGAGGAGTGATATATCACAGATTTCTCCCAGAAGGTTTACAGATTCAGATGTTACCCAATAGCTGCAGGAAAGTGCCATGCTGCTGGCTCCAACAGAACAAAGCTAAATCTCAGTATTCAGATACTACTGATTCAACAGATACATCTGAATTGACACACACTACGCTAATTTATGCTTATGTTTGCTGTGCATGTATTCACTTTTTGTGCCCAAGCAAAAACAAAAACAAAAAACAATACAAACAAAATAAACAATACTTCTGAAAACAAGTTTGGTAGGACTGAATACTGAACCTTGAGTCTTATTACTTCCATGGGGTTACCTCTCTTGTCTTTTACATTCTTCTCCCACAGAAGATCCTATAAACAGAAAGGGGCTTTTAATAATGAGGCATTCATAATGCGATACACAGGAGTGTGCAGGTTCCCTTTTCTGTTCTCTGCCTAGTGGATGAATAACAGATTCATAGACTTGTAGAGTTGGAAGAGACCTCCGAGGCATCTAGTCCAACCGCCTGCAATGCAAGAATCTCAACTAAAGCATCCATGACAGAGAAATTCACAAGTGATTATGCTTCAAAAGCAAAGTATATAGCACTTACTTGAACAAACACATTTAGCTCTTCTTCAGTTGTGCTTCCTAGCACTTCAAATGTGAATGTAACAATACTCTGAAAATAGAAATGTAAAACTTGCTGTGATCAGCTCTTTAATAAGGGCAAAATGCACCTTAATTAAAAAGTTTTAATACATATTCATGGCAGTGTACAAAAACAATATGAAATAAAGCCATAAAATATATAGAACGTGTGTGTGCATGTGCGCTTTTGTAATACCCTGGAATGCTTTAAGTCTGAAAGTTCGTAACTAAACATAAGCATAGTTAGTATCAGTACATGCCCCATCCTCCTAGTGCTTTGTATCAGCTGAAATCCCCTGCCAATACTTTCCTATCATATATTGAATTTGTAGTTTATACTGAGGTAGTTATCTGAAAAATATTTCAAGTGGTGTTTCACACATTTCTGAACCACACAACAGCTTTATGCAATACAGCACCAAGCAATGGTGTTTACTTCAGTATGGCAACATTGAGGAACACTGCAGTACTAATGCAAATCCACCTGCCATGATGATGTTTGTTGTGAATCCAATTCTGATCACTTATTTGCTGGTACAATATATTATTATACAGCCTTATTAAAATTGGAGATTTTTCATAAATTAGTTTTCATTTGGTCCACATCATCCAGCCCGGACACTGAGGTCTAGTGCCAAGGGCCTTCTGGCAGTTGTCTCACTGCGAAAAGTTACAGGGAAGCAGGCAGAGGACCTTCTCAGTTGTGGTGCCCGCCCTGTGGAACGCCCTCGCATCAGATGTCAAGGAAATGAAGAACTACCTTACTTTTAGAAGGCATCTGAAGGCAGCCCTGTTCAGGGTAGCTTTTAATATTTTATTGTGCTTTTAATTCTGTTGGGAGCCGCCCAGAGTGGCTGGGGAAACCCAGCCAGATGGACAGGATATATAAATTTTTATTGTTATTGTATTATTATTGTATTATTATTAGAGACGTGGGTGGCACTGTGGGTTAAACCACAGAGCCTAGGACTTGCCGATCAGAAGGTCAGCAGTTTGAATCCCTGCGACGGGGTGAGCTCCCATTGCTCGGTCCCTGCTCCTGCCAACCTAGCAGTTCGAAAGCACCTCAAAGTGCAAGTAGATAAATAGGTACCGCTCCGGCAGGAAGGTAAACGGTGTTTCCGTGTGCTGCTCTGGTTCGCCAGAAGCCGCTTAGTCATGCTGGCCACATGACCCGGAAGCTGTACGCCGGCTCCCTCGGCCAATAAGGTGAGATGAGCGCCGCAACCACAGAGTCGGTCACGACTGGACTTAATGGTCAGGGGTCCCTTTACCTTTTACCATTATTATTATTATTATTATTTCCTTTCAACTCTCCTAATGTAAAAAATCCCATTTGGTTCTAAGGCAAAGAGGGTCACTCAATCCTCAGGAGAGCTTGATACACACAGAGGGCTGCAATTGGGTGTGGAGAAGGACTGTGCAAATGGAGTTTTGCTTGCTCTTCTATGTATCCAGCCTTAAGACTGAAAAAACCACAAAAAATTGTAAATACATTAGCAGTAATGTCTTTAAAATGTTGCAGGTTAAAAATAAGCAATATGCTGTAAAAATATACCTGTACATGTGCACAGAACTACTAAGTTTTCAAGCTCTTATGTGCTTCCTCCCTTTTTACCATTCATTAGACTGACTTTAGCACGTTTCCCTGTACCCCAAGATGACTGGTCAAGTTATGAGGGGTGAAAAAGAAAAGATACAAATGCACTGTTATGTACATTTTATAAATGAAATAGATACATAAATAATGTGTAAATTGTTACAAACACTTGCCTAGCAAATCATGCTTAATGTAGAGCTGATAGATGGATATAAGATAAAATAATTACCTTATCAAGGTGTGGTTTAGGTACTTCCTCAAGCTGCAGCTTCTGCTGCAAACTTAAAATAAGTAGAGCACTGTCAGCATTATGTTAAGAAGAAATAAATACAAAGTACAGTGGTGCCTCGCAAGACGAAAAGAATCCGTTCCACGAGTCTTTTTGTCTTGCAGTTTTTTCGTCTTGCGAAGCAAGCCCATTAGCGGATTAGCGCTATTGACAGTTTAAGGGCTGTTAATGGCTATTAAAGGCTTAAGGGATTAGCGGTTTTGCTGCTAAAAGGCTTTTAGCAGCTTAGCGCTTCAGAAAAAGGGGTTTGGGAGCGGGGGAAAACTCAAAATTTTTTGTCAATTTTCGTCTTACAAAGCAAGCCCATAGGGAAATTCGTCTTGCGAAGCGCCTCTGAAAACGGAAAACCCTTTCGTCTTGTGGGTTTTCCGTCTTGCGAGGCATTCGTCTTGCGGGGCACCACTGTATCTAATATTGTGAATATAAAATTCATTTAAAAAGCATTTGCAAGATATTATGATGAGCAGTCAGAAGTAAATTGGCAAGTGTAGAGTCAAGATACCACCAAAGACAAACATTTTGGCTATGTACAGATGTTCCATTATCCTGGAGCAATGGAATCTCTGCTGTAGTGACACAGATTCTTCCACCCAGGTCAATCTTTCATTGGAGGGAATACAGCAGCTTATCCCCAGCTGAAGGCTGCTAGTTAAATGCAATTTCCCCCCAGCAATTTCCACCTTTGCTTTTCAGGCTACTGCATGTTAAAGTGATTGTGCAACTGGCTAATTTGAGCCTGTGACCTCAATAATTAAATGGAATTCACACCTCCACCCCCTAGTCCTAATGGCTTACAGGTGAAGATGGCGACAAATAAGACTGCTTGTCTTTGAGCTCCATGGTTTTGTTTCAATCTGGAATAGTTGAAAAGTCAGTTGGCTCAGCAGTTAAGGTTAATTCCTCTAATGAAAGCTTAGCTCACTGGTCACTTGATACAGATTTGTTAGGAGCAGATATATATGCTCCCAGGCAACCTCAGCTTCCTCCATAACAAAAACTAGGCATAATCTCAATCTTGGCATAATAGAATCAACCACAACAGAGCCTGAAACTCCCTCACTGTGGGAACTTTTATGCGATCCTGTCTAAACAAACAGCAGAAGGAATCTTTAGCAGAATTAATGCACTGGAAAAGGAAGTTTGGGATTTGAATGCTATAATTAGTACACTGGTTGGTAGGTCTGGGCAATATATCATTCAAAACTGGTTTGAAGTCCCTATCATGATACTGATTTCATAATTTTTGACCTGGCAATATATTGTGAATCATGGTATATATGTGTGTGCTAAGCAAAAATCACAATGTGGGAAAAACCATGAAGCCAGCCAATGTTTCTCTCGATTCCTGCAGCCCATTAACTCTGCCGGCTCAGCTCTCTCCTGCCTCCTGCAGGGGGCAGCAAATCGCAAGTGCAAGCGCCGGCAAAAATCATAATGTGGGGAAAACCATCCTTATTTCAGATATAATGATATATTGGTATATTGCGATGTTTAGCTGATGATATATCACAATGTTGAAAACCAGATATCGTCTAGCCCTACTTGGGTTAGTGGAGACAGGAATTCTGACTGTAGTCCTGCAGATAACACCTACCAGCAAAGAAACTGAAGTTAGTGATGTTTTGAAGGTACATCAAGATGGGGATAAGTCTGAGTTCATTAAGTGCTTATCAGATTCAGTAACCAAACAAAATGATCTCTATCAAGACTGGAACTTGAACACAGAAACCTGATTTTACACCAATATCAATGTTCAAGACATGGAGTTGTTTTCCAATCTCAACTTAACTTCTTCAGATCCAAATGGATAAGTGTGATAATAACCCACTTGCTGCCTTCCAAAAAAATGATCTCGGCTGGTCACCTAATCTAATCTGTTCAAGTCCCAATCTGGCATCTTTCGATGAAACCCTGAAGGCTTTAGGTAGGTACTCCACTACTCTACAGTGCAGCCAGGAGCAAAAGGAAGTGAACGGTGGATTAATAAATGTACTTGGAAAGGTAGTGAATGAGGGGGGAAGTCTTGTTCTACAGGTGATCATTCATGAATGGCCAATGAAGAAACCCAGCAGAATAGTGAAAACAGGATCTGAACTGCAAGCAGGAATTCAAGCCATTATAGGGGCTTTCCTGGATTTCAGAGCCTAAGACTTGCTGATCAGAAGGTCGGCGGTTCGGATCCCCGGACGGGGTGAGCTCCCATTGCTCGGTCCCTGCTCCTGCCAACCTAGCAGTTCGAAAGCACATCAAAGTGCAAGTAGATAAATAGGTACCACTCCAGCGGGAAGGTAAACAGTGTTTCCATGCACTGCTCTGGTTCGCCAGAAGCAGCTTAGTCATGCTGGCCACATGACCCGGAAGCTGTACACTGGCTCCCTCGACCAATAAAGCGAGATGAGTGCCGCAACCCCAGAGTCGGTCATGACTGGACCTAATTGTCAGGGGTCCCTTTAATATACCAAAACTGACTAGAAAGCATCCAAAAAAGATGTTGGGAAATTGGATTTTTTAAAGGCAAAATAATATTAGAATTGATGCTGTCTGAGATGTACAAGGGAAACTGTGTTTTAATGGTCAGGAACTTGGTAAAGTTTTTTTGTTTTGTTTGTATTATGGATGTATTTTCTGTATTCTTTTATTAATAGTATTGTTAATAATGGCCTTTGGCTGGAACTGAAGTGAACTAATTTTAATGTAATATTTGCAGTTGACTAATCTTTGAATTTCTGTTTACAGTACAGTATTAAGTAATTAACTACATTTTCAGCTCACTGCTTCTCTAACTTGGGTACCTCTGGGTATAGAGTGGTATATAAATTCAATTAATAATAATAATACCTAAAGACCATGGGTTGTATCTAATGCTAGCTGTACTCAGAGTCGACTCACTGGAGTTACTAGACATGACTAATTTAGGTTAATTAGTTGGCTATAACTGACTAATTATGGCAGTTCTGAACCTGGGTGTGTACCTGAGACTGTGCTACAAGTTGAATTCTAAATCATAACTATACATAATTCTTATGTAAAAGCTAGCAATCTGCTGATCAAGTAACAGTGTAAAATAAAATCTTACCTTTTTCCTGACAAACTATCAAAAGCATGAAGATCTAAGACATCAGAGATGTCAACTCTAAGAAAAAAACAAATAAATTTACTTTTCCCCTACTGAAGTGTTTTATGGGTTGCATGCAGCCTATGGATGAGCAGAAGGCCTCTTTTATAAAAAGGCTTTTCCACTTTCCTTCTCACCCCCCTCCGCAGCCCCTGAAAAGCTTCTCTTGATGGTAAAGGGACTCTCAATAAATGTCTGGGATCTAGTGGGGAGAGGCTGTCATATTAAAAAGACAACTGCAAAACAGAGAAAGGAGTCCTATGGAGTGACCACTTCTTTTTAATTTAAAGCAAGACCTTTTTCTAAGAGAAATCACTGTAATGCACAGATAACAGCATAAGCAAATATTCTCTTTCATTTATGGCCAGCTGTGTTTGAACTATCTGCTCTCTGCAGTGCTCCAAAATCTGTATTCAATAGAAGAAAGGAAGCATTAATGGAATGTAGGGGCTGAAAAAAGCATATCACGGTTACAAGTAGTAAGGATATTTTGAGTTCCTAAGGCTCAGTTCAGACATAGGAGGAAACACAGGCACCAACTCCTAGGGGCCAAGGTCCCTTCGGGGCCCACCCTAAAATATTTGAGGGGTCCAGCCCCCCAGTTAATGGGCATTGCCATTCAAATGGTGTGTGCACACCGCAACTTGTAACTGATTATATAGGGCAGGGCTTACCTGAGCTCCCTCAATATTTTATTCAAGTTGGCACCTGTGGTAAGAAAATACAGTTTCCTGGACTGTATGAGTTCAGGAAATGTGCCGCTGTGAGCCTTGGACTTGCATGCTCCCGCTCCTCCTCTTTTGAGCTTTTGTAAAAGAGAAGTTTTTAGTTTTAAACTAGCCACAGTACCCTGTCACATCAAAACTTGGGGAACTGCAGTTTTAATGCTGGGTTGAGAACAAGCCAGGATCTTAAACTTTGATTTTAACCTGGCTTGTTCCTACGAAGCAGTTTAAATATAGTTTAAGAACTAGAAAAAAAATCTTTAAGTTTGTTATTTAGTTTTAAAATATACAACAAAAAATCATATTTCTGTCTGTTTTTTAAAAATATATTCAACAAGCAATTACATATCACTCTTAGAAAATATTCTGCTTTGGACACATAATGAAATTATCAGATCTTAAGAATTGCTCAGCACCTCCTACCAACTTCTGCTGGTTCTGGAAGCTGAACTCTTTTGAAAAATGTCATATACATTGGCCATATTAATAATACTGTTTATACAGTGTCCTGTGGGAAGCATAGCTCTGATCAACAGAAAATGTAAAATATTGGCAAGGTAATATACCCACAGAATAACTGTGCATTAAAAAAGGTGAGCTATAGTACTTTATATTTCGAGTCCCCTTTAATAGAATTTTAAAAAGTTTTTGAAGCTATTTTAACACTTTCCTCCTTCCTACCTGAACAAAAGAATTGCAAGGACGGTAATGCATATAAATTAACATGGCCGTCACTACAGAGAAGAATCTTCATAGAGCAACTGTTTAGCCCAGGGCAAAGCCTCCAGAATGGAGCAGATTGAAGGCAGAATTCCTAATAAGTTATATCAATGGTTCTGTTAACAGGATTAAATGTCTGGAAATGCAGTATTCAGCTGATTACCTTGCAATATATATATAAAATGTTTGTTGCACTGTATTTTGGTGTTGCTGTCAGGTAAAATATAGGATTGTCACACATGACCTTTGATGCCCACCTTTGATGCCTACCTCAGAAAATATATAAAATATATTATCTCGCTCCACTTTATACTGTGCGATTCATACAAGGAAGAGGCCTGCACTGCTATAAAGTCCATTATGCTTGCTTATGGTGCTTAGGAAAATACTTCCTAGAATGAATAGGATAGTTAATATGATACAACGAAGAAAATTTACTAGCTTTAGAAGCATTTCTAGCTTTAGAAGCTTACTCCCCCCATGACTGTTGCACTGATAATAATGAGACACAAATTACCCTACTGAATGTTTGAAAAACTAATTTACAAAATACAAACTATTTAAGGCTGTATAAACATATATATGACAGTATCTAGTGATTGCTAATTTTCAGCCTGTTTTGCATTGAGCTACCCTTTACAACATTTAGGATGCTGATTATGTTGGTCTGAATGTTCTTCTCTCAAAAAAATAATTTATTTGAAACTTTAACCTTATCTTTACTGGACTACATGCTTTTTATTCCTTTCCCTACCAGTGTTAGGTTTTAAAATCTGACATTATAACAAAAAAATCAGCAAATATTCAGTCATTGGATTATAACAAGGAAGTTTATGTAAACTTTCAATAGGTTTCCTCATTAGTTTACCTCTGCCCCTTTTTGGGTGGGGACGACATTTTCAATCCAAAGTAGCAAGGCTACGAAGACTTTCACTGCGAAACAGCTACATAACAGCCACTTAAATTATTGGGGGAGGAGGGGAAATAATATTTTTTCATATTTCTTTCAATGTATCTACTTTCCTTTGATGTAATTCTTTAAGCATACTTATAATGGAGGGCTTGGGATCATGATTTATGAATTCCCTATGGAACTCTGAGCTGCTAGCTAACCAAGGGGCTTTTAGAGTAGGACTTTTTAATTTCTGATACCAACTCCTAATTTGCAGATAGGACTTAATTCAAATTAATATGGAGATTACGGTATTTACAAATGACCCAGTTGGACACTGTTGGAACAGAACATCTGAGTAGGCAAGCCTTTACTTTGAATAGTGTAATGTGGGGTAGCCTACAAAAAGCTCTTGGAAGGCTACACCAGCCTTGCTATGGTCCTTAGTAAAGCGGAACAGACAAAATAATCTTCTTCTCTTCCACACAGTCTCCAGCTTCCAGGCAACAGGAATAGTCAGAGAAGGAAACCAAACCAAAACCAACTGGGTACTGCCTATGGGCCATATGTTGCCTTTCTTGATCAAATATACATTTCAGATCAATATGTAGCAATCACAAGAGGAAGAAAAAGTGGCAATAACTATTTCTGATTTACATTATCATTACCTGGATCTCTTAGTTTCTAAAATTTTGACAACTCCATTTATTGACCTAACATCATTGAAAAAAGAGAAGAAACATAAATTTAGAGTGTGACAACATTTGTACCCAGCCATATATATCTTTACCTACATCTGATACTCTTCAATGCTGGGAGTGTAAGTTCTCAAGAAGTAAAGACACTAACAAAACCCTGCAAACTCCATGCACAGTTTGTGAGGATCTGGGGCAAGTCAAGGAAAAACTGGGGGTAGAGGGGTTTTCGGCCTAATGGTGTCAAACTTCAGAATCATGGCACACTGTGGGTAAGCATGGACACATCTGTCAATTTAGTTTTCAATCCATTTCTCATTTTTCCAACCGTAAGTTCAGTTCCCTCCTGTTACATTCCCCCCCCTAAAACGTATGCATGAAAATTTGTATGCATTCTTCTGCACAGAGACATTTCTGCAAGTAATGTTCCCTAATATAATGTGGTTTTGTATGTTGTGCATACTTATGCATTTTGTGCATACTTTTTGGTTGCATTAAACATTTGGATAAGTTCAAATTTTGAAGGATACCTATTTTTGATTTATTTATTGGTTAGGGATGTAGAATATAGGTACAAACCATTTTTTATTCCACCCCCAACTACACGCAACATTTTACACTCCTTAAATTGTGTCCAAATCTGTTAGAACATGCCATTGCCCCTCTTTTTATAAGGCCACAAATGCCTGTATTTCAGAATAACTTGAGTACTGATCATTTCTCCTTCTTGAAAGACTGACACTGTTCCATGTAAAACCCATCAGAATTAAGAAAGGATTATGCAGCTACTACACTAACACTTTAGTCTGCTTGATGCAAGCAAAACATCAAGCTTGCAGCAAGTAAATACAGCTGACTGCTCTCAAGAAAGAAAGCATACACTTTCCTCTTGAGTCCTAACCCATACTGTCATAGTAATCATGCAATCTGCAATTCTAGTTGCTACCAGGCATAGATAGGAGACAGGTAGGAGTCGAAGAAAAACTCACCAGCACCTATAATTTATTCTTGCTTACCTGACAGCTGTTCTCAGTTTCATCAGTGCTTCTTGAGAAACCAAATCAGTTTTATTGAGGATTATAAGATCTGCTAATGCAATCTGTCTACACAAGAAAGAGTGAACTCATGAATAGGAGGTGCAGGAGTGAACTCTTCATTGTCTATCAATACAGGATTGATCTTTTTGCCACTGTTAACAGAAATTCCATTTATACCGTATTGGCCTAAATATAAGCTGCACTTTCCCCCCAAATTCCAACCATAAAAAGTTAAATGTGTGGCTTATATTCGCGACCTTATGGCATGCAGCCTGGAGTGCAGGGCAAACAGGGCCAGGAGCGTGGCGAAGCAGCACATAGTTCCACATCCTCTCCCCCAAGGCAGGGAAGGGAGAGAGCCAGGAAGGGGAAAGGCCGCTGGCAACGCAGCTCAGCCCCCCCCCCCAAGTATGTAGCCAGGAGCAGCGAGGAATGGAACGGCTTATATTCGGGGGGGGGGGTCCTCCCCCCCTCCAATTTTAAAGCTGCGGCTTATATTTGGGTGCAGCTTATATTCGGGCCAATATGTTATATCAAGACTAGGGTTGTGTTATGATGCTGCAAAACCCTTCACATAAATTGCCCAAGTAAACTTTACCAAGCTCAGTAGACTGTAGATGGGGGTGGGCTGAAGTTGAGAGAAGGTGTCAGAAGTATTTATGGAGTTCATGACTAAAGTGAGATTTGAATCAGGGATATCCCAGTTCACACTTTTAGCCACTATCCTATGCAACTTTTCTCTTATTCATGTCCTTAAGAGCAATTTGTCTAAATGGCTAGCATCCATCATTTTAAAAAAAGATACAGTGAAATGCTGCTGGCAACTTGACATTAAATTGGAGTACAAATTAGAAAAAATGAATACTGGAAATGAAATTTAACAAAATAAAACTACCACAAAGAAACTGGTACAACAGGATAAATCCACAAAATGAAAACAGCTAGAACAAGCGAGTCAGGTCTGAAACTAAAACTCAAAATTAATAATGTCCTTGGTCAAGGCTGCCTTACAATACTATGCTTCCCAATAAACAGTTCAGGATTCACACACATAGAAAATGGTCGTTGTAGTAATACCTAGCTGCTTCATTGATAAGGCCACTGGGTTTTTCTTCTAAGAGATGCTAAACAAAGATTTAAAAAAAAAGACAGTTACAATAGGAAAATTGATTTTATTATTAACTGAATTGCTGACAGATACTGAAGGCACTTTATGCTGCAACTATTGAGGGCATCATTTAGCTCTTCTGTTCAGACAAAAATAACTGATTTAGAAGGAAAGCTTGGGTTACTTGCAACCATGAATTTACACATACAAAGTCTTAAGGACCATGTGCTTCAAAGGATGTGAACTAGCTTAAGAGACAGTATGCAAGGTGAAATGCTTTGAGGCTCATGTTGACCAGCTGTCATAATTCAAAGACTTTTGGATCTGTCTCAATACTTCTGACTTCGAAACGTTTACAGATGGTTTTTGCACAGAAGACAAAATCCATGGGTTTGTGCGTCCACAGAAGTAATAAATTTATTAATTCAACAGTGTACCTTATTGGGACTAGATGACCCTTGGGGTCCCTTTCAACTCTACAATTCTATGATTCTATAATGTACATACTACGTCATTATGTTCATGCTTAATAGTAATTTCTATTAAGTTCAAGGAGAGCTTCCTCCATGTAAATACATATAGGGCTGCACAGTTAACTTATTCATCTACATGATTATCCATGTTCCAGGACCATAACTGAAATAATTTTAGATTTATGCATCTGCTTCAACCTTTACATAGCAGTGAGAGTTATACTAACGTACATCATGGGCATTCAAACTGTAACAAGTGCGTTCCATCTACAAGCTCCGAATAAATTTATTTACTTTTCACTAACTTTAGGTAAGGAGTAACTTATTTACAAACAGCAATGTTTCAATAAGGAAATTCAATATAAATATTTTTCTAATGTAGGCAATTTTTTCAGCAGCCCCTGAATGGGGAAAAAAGAGCAAACTTCTTTTAACTAGTAGAGGTTGCTGCTACTTTAAATGCTACTGAATCCTCAAAACGATTTCATTGCACAATGTCTATTTTCCTGACATCTCCAGTCAAAACTGTTATCTAAGTGGTTTGAAGAGTTTGTGCAATAACAGGATGACGAGAACAAGACCTCTCTTTTGACCTTTTCTTTGTAACTCCAACATTCATTTATTCTGCATGAAATACTGTCAGGCTTTGTAGATTTGCAAAGAAGAGTGTTAATAGCATCGCTTTAGGTCCTCAGAGTTGTGACCTGTCACTGCAAGTTGTCCAATCATTTGCCTTTTGATTAAAACATGAATATTTCAGATTGCTGGGTGACAATCCCATTAGAGTGACAGCCCATGATATCAATTACCACATCCATTTCAATTTGGCTTGCAAGCCACAGGGTACAATTTCTCAGCTTTACATGGAGTAGGCTAGATCCATGAAGCATGACACCTCTAAATTGCTGCCTATTATCCTAGTGTCATTGTTGTATTGCCTCCAGAATTCTTTAAATCACAAGCCAAGGTGGACGTCAAGCTTTGAAACTGGAGGAATTGGACAAGGGCACAAATTTTCTACACAAAGCAAAAGTTATTTATTTGGCATATATAACTGACAAAATTTAAAAGCTGCTATCACACTGACAGCATGTCAAGCTTTGTATCTGTTTATTGATTTAAGAATGCAAGATGATGCATTGAATTCCAAAGCTACTGAATGTGGTGGTGTTGTTGTTGTTTAGTCGTGTCCGACTCTTCGTGACCCCGTGGACCAGAGCACGCCAGGCACTCCTGTCTTGCACTGCCTCCCACAGTTTGGTCAAACTCATGCTGGTAGCTTCGCGAACACTATCCAACCATCTTGTCCTCTTGTCGTCCCCTTCTCCTTGTGCCCTCCATCTTCCCCAACATCAGGGTCTTTTCCAGGGAGTCTTCTCTTCTCATGAGGTGGCCAAAGTATTGGAGCCTCAGCTTCACGATCTGTCCTTCCAGTGAGCACTCAGGGCTGATTTCCACCTGCAGTGATCATAGAGCCCAAGAAAGTAAAATCTCTCACTGCCTCCATTTCTTCCCCTTCTATTGGCCAGGAGGTGATGGGACCAGTGGCCATGATCTTCGTTTTTTTGATGTTGAGCTTCAGACCATAGTTTGTGCTCTCCTCTTTCACCCTCAATAAAAGGTTCTTTAATTCCTCCTCACTTTCTGCCATCAAGGTTGTGTCATCTGCATATCTGAGGTTGTTGATATTTCTTCCGGCAATCTTAATTCCGGCTTCGGATTCATCCAGCCCAGCCTTTCGCATGATGAATTCTGCATATAAGTTAAATAAGCAGGGAGACATTATACAGCCTTGTCGTACTCCTTTCCCAATTTTGAACCAACCAGTTGTTCCATATCCAGTTCTAACTGTAGCTTCTTGTCCCACATACAGATTTCTCAGGAGACAGATGAGGTGATCAGGCACTCCGATTTCTTTAAGAACTTGCCATAGTTTGCTGTGGTTGACACAGTCAAAGGCTTTTGCATAGTCAATGAAGCAGAAGTAGATGTCTTTCTGGAACTCTCTAGCTTTCTCCATAATCCAGCGCATGTTTGCAATTTGGTCTCTGGTTCCTCTGCCTCTTCGAAATCCAGCTTGCACTTCTGGGAGTTCTCAGTCCACATACTGCTTGAGCCTTCCTTGTAGAATTTTAAGCATAACCTTGCTAGCGTGTGAAATGAGTGCAATTGTGCGGTAGTTGGAGCATTCTTTGGCACTGCCCTTCTTTGGGATTGGGATGTAGACTGATCTTCTCCAATCCTCTGGCCACTGCTGAGTTTTCCAAACTTGCTGGCATATTGAGTGTAGCACGTTAACAGCATCATATTTTAAAAATTTAAATAGTTCAGCTGGAATACCATCACTTCCACTGACCTTATTATTTGCAATGCTTTCTAAGTCCCATTTGACTTCACTCTCCAGGATGTTTGGCTCAAGCAACCACACTACCTGGGGTGTACGAGCCATCCATATCTTTCTGGTATAATTCCTCTGTGTATTCTTGCCACCTCTTCTTGATGTCTTCTACTTCTGTTAGGTCCTTACCACTTTTGTCCTTTATTATGGTAATCTTCTCTGGTTCTTCCCATTCTGTTGTTTCCCTCTATTTCTTTGCATTGCTCATTTAAGAAGGCCTTCTTGTCTCTCCTTGCTTTTTTTGGAAATCTGCATTCAATTTCCTGTATCTTTCACTATCTCCCTCACATTTTGCTTGCCTTCTCTCTCCCGCTATTTGTAAGGCCTCGTTGGACAGCCACTTTGCTTTCTTGCATTTCCTTTTCATTGGGTTGGTTTTCGTTGCTGCTTCCTGTATAATGTTGCGAGCCTCCATCCATAGTTCTTCAGGCACTCTGTCCACCAAATCTACTGAATATTATACATTAATTATTTCAATGCCTTTTTGGAGTCTTTCTTTCTTTGCTCACTAGGATGAGAATAAAATCTGTTTTTATTTTTATTTGGTCTAGAAAAAAGATGCAAGGAACAAGTACTTTACTGAGTAATGATTGCAGTCTTACTACTTTACCTGTAGTCCATACTTTGCATCAACAACAGATATGATACCTGCAAAAAGAAGTTTGTAGATAGGAATTTGAACTTGAGAAGCACAAACAGCAAAGTGAAGTCAAAGTTGCTCTTCAGCTTTTCTACATAGAGATAGGAAAAACCATCAGAGATCTCTAAACCAGTGGTCAGCAACATATGGCTTGGCTTTGGCCTAGTTTTATGTAGGTGATAAGGAGTCTAAAAGAAGAGAAGGAAAAGGGAGTGGGAAACAGGATTGGGGAATCAAAGTGAATGGAGCAAAGGAAGGAAAAGGGAAGAAAAATCCTTGGCAAGTGTCTAGTTCAGACCTTCAGCAAGAATGTAGTGTCCCTCATCTATCAGCCTGTTGGAAGGGGAGGAAGAGAAGAGAGAAATGGGATGACCCCGCCCACTTTTGGTTCTGGTCCTGCCCACTGCTAGAAGGCAGCCCTGACAAAACTAACCATAAGACAATGTGACCCTCAACATAGAGGCTCCCTATCCATGCTCTAAACTATAGAACCTAGCCATTTTACCCACCTTCACGCATACTGTCTAAAATCATTAGCACATATTATGCACATTGCTATCTTGAACTCATAATGCACATACACTAGATCATGGGTAGGCAAACTAAGGCCCAGGGGCCGGGGCCGGCCCAATCGCCTTCTAAATCCGGCCTGCAGGCGGTCTGGGAATCCGTGTGTTTTTCCCTGAGTAGAATGTGTGCTTTTATTTAAAATGCAACTCTGGGTTATTTGTGGGGCATAGGATTTCACTCTTCTTCTTTTTTTCAAAATATAATCCAGACCCCCACAAGGTCTGAGGGACAATGGACCGGCCCCCTGCTGAAAAAGTTTGCTGGCCCCTGCACTAGAGGCTTGGGAAGAGGGAGAGACCTTTGACACCAATGTAAGCTGGGGAGGGAAGAGAGAGGAAGGGAAAGAGAGGGGAAGGGGGGGAAGTATGTGTGAATGGATATGTGAGGGGTGAGAAGAGTGTGTGTGCATGTATAAGAAACTACAACTGTGCCCCCACCCACTGTCTGCTCTGTGCCAACACTGCAGGGATGTATCCTCCCCCCAAAGAATGTGGCCCCGGTGGGAACAAAGTTTCCTAAACATGCACTAGAAAAACAATTGAGTAACTTGGATTTAATTTCTTACCATCAAGATAAATGTCACTTCCTAATTCAGCATCAACCCAAAACATGGAGGCAACAGCACCTATCAATACATAGCTCAGAATATATATGCATCACAAAAGGCAGGTTTTTAAAAACTGGTTGAAAAACTGTTACTTTTCTGCAATTCTTAAAGGCTAAAGAAAATCAGAAAGTTGGGGGGGGGGGCAACCCAGTGGCTATATTTAGGCCAAATCAGATTTTACTTGCCCTAAATTATTCAAAGGCACATAGAAACATATATTTAATCTACATTACCAGTACTGAAAACCTCTGGCCAGTATCTTGGGCAGTTTTTTTGCACTTAAAACAGCACCATTGTTAAGAAGGCAACATTTTTAGCCAGCCTACCTTCAAATTGTGCATTGATAAACACACCATGGCTTAGATATTACAATTGTCATTTCTGACTTGTAGCTACCATCTGTATGCATGGGAGTGCTATTTCCCCTAAATTTAAAACAATGTTCAAGACAATTGTCTCTTAAAAGTTATGGCTATAGATATCAATGATACATACTTTCAACCAGGCATGTAACACTATTATGGAACAAAAGTGTTTAGAAATTATGAACTGAAGAATGCAATTACTAGGTCTGAAATCACACACTACTCTTACCCATGGTTGGAGTTAACTATTATATACAGAATTAAATTCTTCTCACCAATACGATTTTATGGGAGCAACTCCAACCTACAGAAAGAACCACGGCTGCAATCCTAACCATGTCTACTCTGAAGTAAACCCCACTGAATTCAATGGAGCTTACTCTTGGGTAAGTGAAGTTAGCATTGTAGTCCAGATCATCACACCTGTAAAGTTTTAAAACATATTGGATTCCCCGGAGTTAAGGGATACCCATTTTTAATAAAGAACAGCCTGAAAATTATTTAGTAAGAATCTGTAAAATTCTTTATCTTTCCATTGTGGAAAAGTGTGAATACATGAACATTTATTAAAGGTAAAGGTAAAGGTACCCCTGCCCGTACGGGCCAGTCTTGACAGACTCTAGGGTTGTGCGCTCATCTCACTCTATAGGCCGGGAGCCAGCGTGGTCCGCAGACACTTCCGGGTCACGTGGCCAGCGTGACAAGCTGCATCTGGCGAGCCAGCGCAGCACACGGAACGCCGTTTACCTTCCCGCTGGTAAGCGGTCCCTATTTATCTACTTGCACCCGGGGGTGCTTTTGAACGGCTAGGTTGGCAGGCGCTGGGACCGAACGACGGGAGCGCACCCCGCCGCGGGGATTCGAACCGCCGACCATGCGATCGGCAAGTCCTAGGCGCTGAGGTTTTACCCACAGCGCCACCCGGGTCCCTCTGAACATTTATTACTGAACAGTAAAGAAATAACAAAACTTCTGCAGGATGCTATATTTTGAAAAATAAGAAATCAAAATTTGTATTGACGTTCAACACGCACTTATGTCACAACATGAAGGATGCAAGAAATAGACAGCAATGAAAGTATTTTTTCCCCAAAAAGCTCACAAATATAATTGATTCCAGGGCTGTCTTAAAAAATGAAACACACAGGCATAAACAATAACACCTGAAGACTGCTGTCCACCCAAGGTGACAAGATGTGGTCTCCCAAGCATCACTGGGTGTCATGACTAAAATACCTGTCAGCTGCTTACAGTGATTACTCATGCAATATACATCAAGGGCCACAGAATCTATTGATTTCTTTCTCAAATGCCTTAATAGTTTTTCAACTAAACTGAAATAGGATTTGTGTATAACAGAAACAGAATCAATGTTATTTCTTTTGATGAAAATTATTTTACCATTACAATTATTTTGCTTTGAAATGTAGAGTGTCAGTCTCCTTAACATGAAACAATTGAATTGCAAAAAGGAATTTTATTCACCCTCCTAGCCAACAGCTCAGAGGTTTAATTAAAATGGCCCATAAAATATTTAGGCAGCATCGCAATGACTGTTTAGGCTTTATTTTTTGCAAGGACTATGTACTGCTGGACTAGTAAACAACAAATATGCAACTTCAAGAAGGGTTTAAAAAGCATATTATACTAGAGTACATTTGATTTCACTGAAGCCCCCAAGGGGCTAGAATTAAATAAGAAAGATTACACATAGATTCTGTATCTTGTAATAGGTCTAGACACACAGCTTTTTCCATGGAAAACAGGGCATACAGCCAAATCCTAAATATGAATTCTTAAGCAATTTTTTTTTTTTATCCTGGCTTTCTCAGATTAGCTTTTAGACCAAATACAGAGGTGCCTCGCAAGACGAAATTAATTCGTTCTGCAAGTTTTTTCGTCTTGTGAATTTTTTCGTCTTGCGAAGCACCACTGTGCATTGACGGTTTCCCATAGGAATGCATTGATGGTTTTAAGAAAAAGGCGCAAGACGTTTTCGTCTTGAGAAGCAAGCCCATAGGGAAATTCGTCTTGTGAAGCAACTCAAAAAACGAAAAACTCTTTTGTCTTGCGAGTTTTTTGTCTTGCAAGGCATTTGTCTTGCGAGGTACCACTGTATAATTATAGCTGTTGTGGGCTGGTCTGAGATGTTTTGTCACAGTAAGCAAAATGCTCAAAGCCACCCCCAAAGTCGCCACACAAGTGTCCCCTCACCTGCCCCCACGCTACTGCCAATGCAGCAGCAAGGACGCAGCAGTGAAGGCAACAGCACTGTGGCAGCAGTGTGAGCCAAGGAGTGGCAGGGCTGGCAGCAGGGCTGGGGGGCAGATCTGCCACCCAAGGCAAATGGCTTCACCTCGCCTCACTGACAAGCCACTCCTGGATACTATAAATGTGTGTGTGACTAGAGGTTTGAGAGGAGCAAGAAGATTTTGCATTGATGTTGCTCTTTAGGTTTCAAAAAATGCTCTCTCTGTTTGTGGTTGGCTAGTGTGAGAACAGGATGCTGGACTAAATGGGTCTTTGGTCTGATCCATCAGGTTCTTGAATTGTAGGGGTTATAAGATGCACTATTGACAGAAAGGATAGTTGTTGTGGAATCACCTTCGGCTACTCTTGTTTCCTGACAATTCCATTCTTTTTCTTTTGTATCCAAGCTACATCTACATCCTGACAGAGGCACAACGGAATACCCAATGCATTTCTGCTCATCCCATAAAGAAAAATTTCAACCCAGATTCTCACAACACAATCCTAACCACATCCTACTGAATTCAATGGGGCACTCTTAATCCATCCCCTTCCCCAAATTATATTTACCTGGATCTGCCAATCCAGTTGTCTCTAGCAAGATGTAGTCAAACTTGCCTTTCTTCTGCATTAAATTTTCAATAGCCTTCAAACCATTGTCCCTGATGAAAAAAGTAATCATTTAAAAGGAATTATCTTTATTGCTATTTATGCTACAGTACTTTCTAAATGAAACACAATACTATCCTAAAACCTATTTAGTATCCAAATTAGAAATCTACATGGTAATAAATTTTATTGTAATTCACTCATAGAACTTTGGTTATTAGGCAGTAAAAAGTGTAGCAAAGTGTAGCAAATAAATAAAATAATAATGAAATAATAAGTTCATCAGGGCTTTTAAAAAACTTTTACGAACTGCAGTACCTCATACCCTGTAATTGGAAGCTTGTTTTAAAAATCCATCCTAATTTTTTAAAAAAAGTGCTTCCATATATCCAACCTTCAGCACATTTCTGCTATCATAGAATCATAGAATCATAGAGTTGGAAGAGACCACAAGGGCCATGGAGTCCAACCCCCTGCCAAGCAGGAAACACCATCAGACCACTTCTGACATATGACTGTCAAGCCTCTGCTTAAAGACCTCCAAAGAAGGAGACTCCACCACACTCCTTGGCAGCAAATTCCACTGTCGAACAGCTCTTACTGTCAGGAAGTTCTTCCTAATGTTTAGGTGGAATCTTCTTTCTTGTAGTTTGGATCCATTGCTCCGTGTCCGCTTCTCTGGAGCAGCAGAAAACAACCTTTCTCCCTCCTCTATGTGACATCCTTTTATATATTTGAACATGGCTATCATATCACCCCTTAACCTCCTCTTCTCCAGGCTAAACATGCCCAGCTCCCTTAGCCGTTCCTCATAAGGCATCGTTTCCAGGCCTTTGACCATTTTGGTTGCCCTCCTCTGGACACGTTCCAGTTTGTCAGTGTCCTTCTTGAACTGTGGTGCCCAGAACTGGACACAGTACTCCAGGTGAGGTCTGACCAGAACAGAATACAGTGGCACTATTACTTCCCTTGATCTAGATGCTATACTCCTATTGATGCAGCCCAGAATTGCATTGGCTTTTTTAGCTGCCGCGTCACACTGTTGGCTCATGTCAAGTTTGTGGTCAACCAAGACTCCTAGATCCTTTTCACACGTACTGCTCTCAAGCCAGGTGTCACCCATCTTGTATTTGTGCCTCTCATTTTTTTTGCCCAAGTGTAATACTTTACATTTCTCCCTGTTAAAATTCATCTTGTTTGTTTTGGCCCAGTTCTCTAATCTGTCAAGGTCGTTTTGAAGTGTGATCCTGTCCTCTGGGGTGTTAGCCACCCCTCCCAGTTTGGTGTCATCTGCAAATTTGATCAGGATGCCCTTGAGTCCATCATCCAAGTCGTTGATAAAGATGTTGAATAAGACCGGGCCCAAGACAGAACCCTGTGGCACCCCACTAGTCACTCTTCTCCAGGATGAAGAGGAACCATTGATGAGCACCCTTTGGGTCCGGTCAGTCAGCCAGTTACAAATCCACTGAGTGGTAGCATAGTCAAGACGGCATTTTACCAGCTTCTTTACAAGAATATCATGGGGCACCTTGTCAAATGCCTTGCTGAAATCAAGGTAGACTACATCCACTGCGTTCCCTTCATCTACCAGGCTTGTAATTCTGTCAAAAAATGAGATCAGGTTCGTCTGACATGACTTATTTTTCAGAAATCCATGCTGACTATTGGTGATCACAGCATTCCTTTCTAGGTGCTCACAGATTGTTTGCTTAATGATCTGCTCCAGAATCTTCCCTGGTATTGATGTCAGACTGACTGGGCGGTAATTATTTGGGTCCTCTCTTTTCCCCTTTTTGAAAATAGGGACAACATTTGCCCTCCTCCAGTCTGCCGGGACTTCGCCTGTTCTCCAGGAATTCTCAAAGATGACTGCCAGTGGTTCTGAGATCACATCTGCTAGTTCTTTTAATACTCTTGGATGCAGTTTATCTGGCCCTGGAGACTTGAATACATCTAAACTAGCCAAGTATTCTTGTACTATCTCCCTAGTTATTCTGGGCTGTGTTTTCTCTGCTGAATCATTTGCTCCAAATTCTTCTGGTCGGGCATTGTTTTCTTTATCGGAGAAGACTGAGGCAAAGAAGGCATTGAGGAGTTCAGCCCTTTCTGTGTCCCCTGTTTGCATTTCACCATCTTCTCCTCTGAGCGACCCCACTGTTTCTTTGTTCTTCCTTTTGCTACGAACATACCCATAAAAGCCTTTTTTGTTGCTTTTAGCCTCCCTAGCAAGCCTGAGTTCATTCTGTGCTTTAGCTTTTCTGACTTTGTGTCTACACGTGCTGGCTATTTGTTTGAATTCCTCTTTGGTGGTTTCCCCCCTTTTCCATTTTTTGTACACATCCTTTTTTAATCTTAACTCAGTTAAAAGTTCTTTAGATAGCCACCCTGGCTTCTTTAGGCACCTTCCATGTTTCCGTCTCATTGGTATTGCCTGAAGTTGTGCTTTTACTATCTCCCTCTTAACAAACTCCCAGCCATCATGAACTCCCTTTCCTTTTAGTATTACTGTCCATGGGATCTCACCCAGCACTTCCCTAAGTTTTATGAAGTCGGCTTTCTTAAAGTCAAGAAATTGAGTCCTAGTATGCTTAGCTGCTCCTTTCCGCTGTATAGTAAACTTCAGAAGAGCATGATCACTCGCGCCTAATGATCCTTCCACTTCTACCCCACTAACCAGGTCATCAACATTGGTTAGGACCAGATCTAAAATGGCTGTTCCTCTTGTTGCTATCTTGCATCTTCTTCAGTATACAGTGGTAACTTGGGTTAAGTACCGTATTTTTCGCCCTATAGGACGCACTTTTTCCCCTCCAAAAATGAAGGGGAAATCTGGGTGCGTCCTATGGGGCGAATGCAGGCTTTCGCTGAAGCGTGGAGAGGGAGAGGGGTCGGTGCGCACCGACCCCTCTTGCTCTCCAGGCTTCAGGAAGACATCCGCAGCCTAGGCAGCCCTGCGGGAGGTCCCGCAGGGATGTCTAGGCTGCGGATAGCAGCCTGCTTCCCGGAGCGTCGGGCGCCCTGAAAGCAGAGCGCCCGGCGCTTCGGGAACACATCCGCACCCTAGGCAGTCCTGCGGGAGGTCCCCGCAGGGCTCCCCACGCTGCGGATAGCAGCCTGCCGCCCGGCGGGTGGGGCGCCCTGAAGCAGAGCGCCCCTCGCGCCGGGCAAACACCCGCAGCGTGGGGAGCCCTCCAGGAGTTCCCCGCAGCGCTCCCCACGCTGCGGATAGCAGCCTGCTGCCTGGCGCGAGGGGCGCTCTGCTTCAGGGCGCCCCTCACACCAGGCAGACACCCGCAGCGTGGGGAGCCCTCCAGGAGTTCCCCGCAGCGCTCCCCACGCTGCAGATAGCAGCCTGCTGCCTGGCGCGAGGGGCGCTCTGCTTCAGGGCGCCCCTCACGCCAGGCAGACACCCGCAGCGTCGGGAGCCCTCCAGGAGTTCCCCGCAGCGCTCCCCACGCTGCGGATAGCAGCCTGCTGCCTGGCGCGAGGGGCGCTCTGTTTCAGGGCGCCCCTCACGCCAGGCAGACACCCGCAGCGTGGGGAGCCCTCCAGGAGTTCCCCGCAGCGCTCCCCACGCTGTGGATAGCAGCCTGCTGCCTGGCGCGAGGGGCGCTCTGCTTCAGGGCGCCCCTCACGCCAGGCAGACACCCGCAGCGTCGGGAGCCCTCCAGGAGTTCCCTGCAGCGCTCCCCACGCTGCGGATAGCAGCCTGCTGCCTGGCGCGAGGGGCGCTCTGCTTCAGGGCGCCCCTCACGCCAGGCAGACACCCGCAGCGTGGGGAGCCCTCCAGGAGTTCCCTGCAGCGCTCCCCACGCTGCGGATAGCAGCCTGCTGCCTGGCGCGAGGGGCGCTCTGCTTCAGGGCGCCCCTCACGCCAGGCAGACACCCGCAGCGTGGGGAGCCCTCCAGGAGTTCCCCGCAGCGCTCCCCACGCTGCGGATAGCAGCCTGCTGCCTGGCGCGAGGGGCGCTCTGCTTCAGGGCGCCCCTCACGCCAGGCAGACACCTGCAGCGTCAGGAGCCCTCCAGGAGTTCCCTGCAGCGCTCCCCACGCTGCGGATTGCAGCCCGCTGCTTGGCGCGAGGGGCGCTCTGCTTCAGGGCACCCCTCACGCCAGGCATACATCCGCAGCGTCGGGAGCCCTCCAGGAGTTCCCCGCAGCGCTCCCCACGCTGCGGATAGCAGCCTGCTGCCCCTCATGCCGGGCAGACATTGGCCAGCCCCACAAGCTCGGGGGACAGCAGGGAGGCGCAGCGCCGCCACCCTGCTGTTCCTCGACCTGGTTCGGTTTCCCGGACCTGCTTTTGGGGGGGAAATAAAGGGGAAAAAAATTTCCTTTATTTCCACCCCAAAAAACTAGGTGCGTCCTATGGGACGGAGCGTCCTATGGGACGAAAAATACGGTACTTAATTCATTCCAAAGGTCCGTACTTAACCTGAAACTGTTCTTAACCTGAAGCACCACTTTAGCTAATAGAGCCTCCTGCTGCCGCCGCGCTGCTGGAGCACAATTTCTGTTCTCATCCTGAAGCAAAGTTCTTAACCTGAAGCACTATTTCTGGGTTAGCGGAGTCTGTAACCTGAAGCGTATGTAACCTGAGGTACCACTGTATTCATTGGTTTCAATATGAAATCATTAAAAAAGCAACTAATTTTCAGGTTTGGTCCTACAGAGGCTAATGTTTTTTATTTAAAACACAAATGAATTTGATTCATCTAGCTCAGCTTGCAAAAAATATTATTATTAAGCCTCCCTATAAGCTATTTTTCTCATATTAAAAAAGAATAGGAATAATGAGAAAATGCACACGAAAAAGACATTGTTGGAGAGAGGTTTCCAAGAAAAGCAATCGAGGTTTCAGCTGGAGATTTTGAATAATGATGTCAAAGTTCTGTCAAAAATGTATAAAATATTGCTTGAGTGGCATACGAAAGATGAGGAAGTGAAATCGGTTATGATTCAGTGGGCCAAAGATTTTGGATATAATATTCAATTTGATCAATGGATAAAATTGTGGAAGGAGGGAATGAAATTCACAGCATGTACTACAATAAAAGAAAACGTAATGAAAATGATGTATAGATGGTACGTAACACCAGTGAAACTTGGTAAGATGTATAAAATCTGTAATAAATGTTGGAAATGCAAAGAAAAAGAGGGAACATTTTACCACATGTGGTGGGAATGTAAAAAAGTGAAATGCTTTTGGGAAATGATCTATAATGAGATGAAGAAAATGTTGAAATATACATTTATTAAGAAACCAAAAGCATTTCTACTTGGGATAGTAGGGAACGAAATCAGTAAGAAAGATGTGAAATTGTTTAGATATGCAGTGACAGCAGCAAGAATTTTGATGGCCCAGAAATGGAAGCAGGAAGAAATGCCGACCAAGGAAGAATGGAGAATGAAATTGATGGAGTATGCAGAGATGGACAAATTGATTGGAAAAATAAGGAACCAACGCGATCAGAGATTTTCCGAGGACTGGAGTAAATTTACAGAATATATCAAAAATGAATGTGAGGAGCAACTAACGCTTGTTGGCTTTCAAGAAGCTTTGTGAAAAAGACTGATAGAAATGTTGTTTAAAAGAAAGGTTAAGACTAAGAGATATAATGTGCAATATAAATGTAAGAAATGTGAGATGTAGTGAGATTATGGAGAATTTTCAGATAGGCTGATGGAAGTCAAAAAGATGCTTATGTCAAAACAAATGTTAAATTTGGATAAAATGCTTATTGGAAAGTGAATAAAAATTATTTATAAAAAAAAAAAGAGAGAGAAAATGCACACGAAATCGAAGTCCTTGATGCTTCTGAGCTTCCTGAAGGAGGCAGTGGTAAGGCCCCATCCCCAGAAGACCTTCTCGACACAGAGGTATTCAATAATGCCTGGACAAAAATGCCCCCTTTTGCATGGTGAGCTCTAACAGCATCTGAATGAAGCTGTCCAGACACATTTCAATCTGGACTCAGACCCAGGTTCAGAATTAAATAGATTTGGTCTCTCAAACTGATGACCTTTCTGAAGAAAGGGATGGAGGACTGTGACCCTGTTAATTCTCCTCAATCTCTCCATGGCTTTTTATGCAACTGATCCTGTATTCTCCTAGGCCAGCTTCTGTGGGCTGGGAGTTGGAAACACCATACTACAAGACCTCTGCTTTTATTCGCAAGACCAACACCAAAGAGCAGCACTGGGAGACCTTTGTTTAGTTTCCCTGGCACTTGTGCTGTGGGGTCCTGCAATCCCATCTTATCTCTACAGCTTTTTAGCATTTATAGGAAGCAGTTGAGATCTGTTGCCCAGCAGCTTGGAGTATAGTACCATCAGTATGCTGATAACATGCAACAAGTCAGGTGATAGACTGGTATCTGGAGGCAGCAATGGATTCATGAGGACCAATAAATGGAAGCTGAATCCTGGTAAGATGAAGAGATTGATGTTGAGTGGTTCCTCGTGTTGGGAGATGTCTGTTCTGAAGAGAGATCCTTCTTCTGATGTTTGTAACTTGTGGCTGTTGTTGGAGTCATCACTGCCACTTGGAGCCTAGGTGTCTTTTGTTGCAAAGGAACACCTATGCCTATCTCTGCCTGGTTCACCAGCTTTTTCTTTACCTGAACCAAGATAGCATGGCTATAGTACTAAGTGCTCTTACAACCTCTTGCTTAGACTACTGTAAAGCTCTCAACTTGGGGCTGTCCTTGAAGGTGGTCTAAAAACTCCAGGTGGTGCAGAATGTGACCTCCAGCTTGTTGACTGGCTCCACAAAATGGGATCATGGAATAGGTCAGTCAGTAGAGCAAGAGACTCTTAATCTCAGGGTAATGGCACAGAACAGGCGCTCTTGAATAATGGCACCCCAAATGCAGAGCTCCCTCCCCACATTTGTCCTCTACTGTTTTTAGGCATCAGCTTAAGTTGCATTTGTTACTTCAGACCTATGGGAATTGATGTATGATCTCAACTGCTGCTAGACTGTTTGATCTTTGAGGTCTTTTTCTGATACTTATTTTCTTTATTGTTGGCTCTGTGTTTTAAGTAGGTTGCTATGTACTGCCCTGGGAATCTTTGGGTTGAAGGCAGAACACAACTTTAATAAACAGCAATATATTATGTATTTTTTTTAACACTGGAATTCTCACCAACTGGTTCCTGTCACAGGAGAACTACTTAATAACTACAGGAGAATCATGCTGAACTATGAAGACACATGAGTTAAAAGGAAAAGGATCAATTTTAAAGTCAGTGGTGGTTGTTTTAAAAGGTGAAAGGTAAGGTAAAGGACCCCTGGACAGTTAAGTCCAGTCAAATTTGACTATGAGGTGCAACACTCATCTCCGCTTTCAGGCCGAGGGAGCCGGCATTTGTCTGCAGACAGCTTTTCCGGGTCATGTACTGGTATGCTTTCGAACTGCAAGGTTGGCAGGAGCTGGGTTTGCAAACTAATGGGAGCTCACCCCGTTGTGTGGATTTGAACTGCTGACCTTGAGATCGGCAAGCTCAAGAGGCTCAGTGGTTTAGACCACAGTGCCACATGGGTCCTTTACCATACCTTAAAAAAAACCCTTACTTTACAGAACAGCATAGACATCCATTTCTGAGTTCCAGCCATTCTTCATAGAGTTCTCCACCCTGACTTACAGCCAAGGATTTTTCCAAGGCGCTTCCTGAAAATACAAGAAAAATACTACCGTAACATTGTGTCTTACACTCAATTTTCATTCTGTCTGATAAACGTGAGAGAGCAGGCACAATGATCAAAACTCCAGCAGTTACAAAGCAGAATCCAAAATGTCTTGGCTTATATTCTTCTCGGACTAAGACATTATACCTTTAGCCAAGGGTGGCCAAAAAAATCCTAGTCCAAATCAAACTCCATTTTAATTAGGCTGAAAACCTTTCATACTTCATACCGTCTTATACTTCAGTTATAACATACTAACATGAATAAGAGGTAAAAGGAAAATATAGTAAGAAAGAGGAAACTCTTCAGACAATTTGTATTGCTGAGCCTCTTCTCTAAACTAGATGAAGACCATGGATTGATGTCTGAATGAAGACGTGACAAGTGAGGTGTGCACCTTTTACTAAACAAAATGAGAATTCAGGTAGGGTTTAATTTTGTTCCACACCTCATAAAGAGCAGTCTAGATTATAATATCCTATAACAATGCCATCCCAGCTGATCAAACAAGGTACTTCATACCTTGAAAAGTCAGCTGAGAACATTTGGGCCTGTTCTCCTTTGTGCTGGTTGAAAATACTATGTATTCAGCCTACAGGGATTAGTCTAATACCAAAGAGCACCCAAACACATACAGCTGGGTGAGCAGATGTACATGTTTCTAAGCAACAACTGTACTTCAAATAATTTAAAAGATAAAAAATGAGTTTTTTCCTCTCTCAAGGATGTAAGTGTGCAAAGTGTTTCAAGAACATTTTTATGTTTACAAGATTTAGGCTCTGATATACAAAACCTTTTTGTTTTATGCATAGTTATACATACCTTCACCAAATTCATTTAGAATAATTGCTATCCTCTTGTTGTGCTGTTCTGTCAAAATATAATTAAGAAGAGTGGTTTTTCCAGCACCTAAAAAAACAGAACAAACTTTTTATGCAAAGAAAATGGAGGGGGGAATACATATACAACTTAGAAATAAAAATATGCTTTCAAATAGAACTTTACAGGCAGTGACCAGAACATCCTGAAATGTTAATATTAATTCCTGATCTCTTCACAAACATTGCACATATTGTCTTAAGATGGACCTCATGTTCTTAATATAAATTTATGGGACACAGCACATTTTTCAAGTTACACTAAAAACATTTCTTTCTTTGCTTCATCATGTAATTTTAACACCAAACTCATTTCCCGGTATTTATAAACAACTACACCAAACAATGGAAAACTCCTAGATTTGATATCATGGCATATCTTCAGAAACTTATGAAACCAACTTTGAAACTAGGAAATAAACTTCAATGTACTTTGGTCAAATTTCTGGGGGCTAAAAAAATTCAATTTTAATAAGTTCTTGATTCAGTTAAAGTTATAGAAATGTCTTTGAGTTAAAAATAATGATGTTTCTTAGTGGTCAAGAAGCGCACCATGACTCTACCCCATTAAAAGATGCCAAGGCACCATCATCACCTTGCTGTCATAGAACTCAAAAACTTATCTGTGATAGCAATTTAGCCCTGTACAGATGCTCAAATCCTGCAAAGTAGGGAATCAGCATCATGACTGATATTTGCATCTTGACTTCTGATTTACCTAGAGATTATACAATGCATGTAAGCTTCTGTGCAAATTTAGGTGATGGGCTGCTGCAAACTAATTCTCCATCTCACAAAGAGAAGCAGTATAAGGCATTTCTTTGCTTCTAAATGCAGGCTTGATGCTCCAACAACTGACCTGAACATCCTTGCTCTCTAATCACATCACATCAACAGCACAGGTATTTAATTCATAACACAATTTATTTATTTTTTCACATTAGTTTAAATTTCTTACATGAACTCTACTATACTCTTCTCTAGTATAGAGCATATACAAGGAAAACAAGACAAGTGCAAAAATTGATGTAATACTACTTTTAAATAAAACAAATCATAGTTCCATATAATAATAAAAATGCATTATTAAGCACCCTACAGTGACAATTTGACATACAGTTTATTACCTAAATAGCCAGTAATAATGGTAACAGGAATCTTATATGGAATATCCTGTCCTGCATGGTCCTTTATCTGCTGTTCTCTAATTGGAATCAGCTCAGGGCAATCCTCTTCTTCCTCCACAGTAGAGCCTTCCATTTCTGAGTCACTATAACCACCTGCCAATCAAAGACAACAGTTAAAACCAATGGGGAAGGGCTCAAGAAGGGAAGCCTTTAAACACTAGGAACCAGAGGGCTGTGAATAAGAGACCCTGAAACCCTAACTCTTCACAACCATGTGTGCTATGCCTCATTTTGGCCCCTCACATATTCCTTATTGAAGCATCATGCAGTTTTCCCCTAAATCTATATAAAAGCCAATCTCCTACTTTGCAGCACAATAAAGCAAAACAATCCAGAATGGAGCCATTCAGATAGGAAGAGGCCAGTTGCTCAATGCCTTAGTTTTCAATCGCTGCATCACTAAGAGCAGGACTTGGTGTGAAGAAGTGTTCCACTTTACTTTCTCCCACAATACTGAATGGCTGCCATTCACTCCTATGGGATCAGGTCAAGTTCTGCACTTGAACACAGCCTCACAGCAAGGAAAAACCTGCAGACCATGTGATCGCTGACACCAACACTGTGTGCAGTATCTACCTCCACTGAAGGCATAGCTGGGGGGGGGGGGGAGGGACATGCACCTGTCACCATTCTGTCTGGCTCTCTTGCAGATTTGGAATGCCTCAACAGCAGTTGTTTTAAACTACTTTCTTTTGACCCCAAGTGTTCAGAAAATTCTGTCAAAATCCTCAATCATTGAAAACTAGGAAGTTACATCAGGGAGAACCTTTCATGCGGCTGAAATATTTTGCAAAATTACAAAGAACATGACTTTTTCCATCTTATTTTAAAAAGTCTAAAGTAAAATATTTAATGAAAGTATTTTGCAAAAATATATTCTGATTATTTCTGCTTTTAGTTTAGCGTTTTTATTTGTTTACTTGATTGGGGGGAGGCCGCTGCCCGCCCAACCCTTCCTTAGGAAAGGGCAAATATCCAGCGATCCACCCGATTCAGAGGGTGTTCTCACCAGGGGCGAAAGCTGCCCTCCATTTACTGAGAGGAGCGAGGCCTGGAGGCTGAAGAATAATGTCGTCACCCTTTTCGACTCTTCGGAGCCAGAGATAATGCCTGAGGTGAGAAACGCCAAGCAGATTCCGAATCGGGTCCCCGAAGGCGGGGGGTCGGGTCCCTCGGCGGAATTCCTCTCTCCCTCGCGACCCCAAAGGAGATCCGGAAGCCCCGCGCAGATCTCGCGGGACCCCGCTGCGCGAGGAAGCCCCGCCACACTCTGCACATGCGCAGGAGTTCGCGCAGAAGAGGCACCTATTGGACGGACAGCCGCCCTGCCTTCTCTCGCGCACCTGCAAGCTCCGCCCCGTCGCCTCGCCGCTTCCTACCCAGCCACGCACGCATGCGCGCCTCAGCTTCCTTCCCAGGCGAGGAACGTCGGTTCCTTCCTGCTGCCGTACAAGAGGCTGCGACGGGTCGCGTCATCGGAGACGTCAGAGGGCATCTTGCCATGTCGGCATTGGCGTCACAGGAAGAAGGTTCGGGGAGGCAGCGGACCCCTCCTCTCACTCAAGGAATTCTGGGCCCTGTAGTTTACAGAGCTTCAGCTCCCGGCGAAACTTCACAAACCAGAATTCTTTTTTTTTTAATAAATATTTTATTCGATTTTACATAAAAAGCACAAAAGAGAAACAAAAACAACAAACAATACAAAAGAAACATACACAATTACACAAACATAGAATACCAAAACAACAGAAATAAAAACAATCTTATCTTCATAATAGTCTTGCATTAACTTATTTCTCTGACTTCCCCAAATCTCCCTTCCCTGTATTCCAAATCATACAATTAAACAACAAATCCCTTCCCTCTGTCATGTTTAAACTCTTTTCTTAATTTAAATATCTTAATTTAGCTTATTCAATACTTATAACTTGAAATATTGAGTTTTCTAATCTTTAAAATTTTAAACCAATAACCTTATACATTCAATCTGATGTTGTTTTAACATTCATTAATCTTGTAGTGTTTCTGTAAATATTCTTTAAACTTCCTCCAGTCTTCTTTCACCGTCTCTTCTCCCTGGTCTCTGATTCTGCCAGTCATTTCTGCGGATTCCATATAATCGATGACTTTCATCTGCCATTCTTCCAGCGTGGGTAATTCTTGTGTCTTCCAATACTTTGCGATGAGTATTCTTGCTGCTGTTGTGGCGTACATAAAGAATGTCCTATCCTTCATGCGTACCTCTTGGTTGACCATGCCCAGGAGGAAGGCCTCCGGTTTCTTCGGGAATGTGTATTTAAACACTTTCTTCAGTTCATTATAGATCATCTCCCAAAAGGTCTTAATCCTTGGGCACGTCCACCAAAGGTGGAAAAAGGTACCTTCAGTTTCTTTACATTTCCAACATTTGTTATCGGGCATATGATAAATTTTTGCTAGTTTGACTGGTGTCATGTACCATCTATATATCATTTTCATAATATTTTCTCTTAAGGCATTACATGCAGTAAACTTTACACCAGTGGTCCATAACCGTTCCCAGTCAGCTAGCATTATATTATGACCAACATCTTGTGCCCATTTAATCATTGCTGATTTCACTTCCTCATCCTGTGTATTCCATTTCAGCAGCAAGTTATACATTCTTGACAATATCTTAGTTTTGGGTTCTAGCAATTCTGTTTCCAATTTTGATTTTTCCACCTGGAAGCCAATTTTTCTGTCCAATTTATATGCCTCCATTATCTGATGGTAATGAAGCCAATCCCGGACTTTGCTTTTTAGTTTGTCAAAACTCTGCAATTTCAATTTATCTCCATCTTGTTCTAATATCTCCCAATATTTTGGCCAAATGACCTCCATATTGAGTTTTTTTACTGCTTTTGCTTCCATCGGAGATAACCACCTTGGAGTCTTATTTTCAATAAAGTCTTTGTATCTGATCCAAACGTTAAACAATGCTTTCCTGACAATGTGAATCTTAAACATTCTATGCACTTTAACCTTGTCGTACCATAAGTATGCATGCCACCCAAACACATTATTAAATCCTTCTAAATCCAGTATATCTGTGTGTCAGGGGTTCAGGAGCAGAGTCACAGGAGAGGGAAGAAACGGAGAGCGAGGGGGAGGAGTCGGAAGGAGATGTCAGCGGCGACAGTAGTCCAAGGTCTCTGAGCCTCTCCAGTGACTCGGAGGATTCACAGAAAGGGGCCCCTATGGTCAGGGCAAGGGGAGTGCCCAGGGGGACACCTCGGGAAGAAGGGGCCAGAGGGGACTCAGAGAGTAGCAGCTGGAAATCCGGACCAGCGTCCCCCCCAGAGTGCAGTAGGGGGGAGGAGTCCAAGGCATCGGGATCAGGGAGCGCGCAGGCAGAGGGAGAATGTGAGGCAGGAGTGGCCACACCCTCGTCAGGGAGCGAGGAAACGGTCATCCGGAAAGTAAAACGCGCGCGCGCGCCAAGTTCAAATGTACAGGAGGGCGGCAAGGTGGGCAGCCCGGGTAGGGAGCCAGGTCCTAAAGCCCGCCGAAGAGAGGGGGAGGAGTCAGAGGGGTCAAGCTCTGCGTCGGAAGAGTCCAGGAGGAATGAGACCCCGGGGGGTAGTAAGACCCAGAGGAAGAGAGAGAGAAGGAAGAGGTGGAGTAAGATTAGAGTCTTAAGCTGGTGCACAGGGGGTGGAGATCCAGACAGAGCTTCGCCGGTCTAAAGTCCAGACGTAGGGCTGGGACGCTGAGACTTGTAAATGGAGACTATTCTTCAATAAAGACTTTGATACTGTACTATCGGCTAGCGTTGGTCCTTGGTGAGCTGGGACCCGGAGCCAGCCCGGACAGTAAGCTCTGTCTCGATTTTAAAGTTTTGGCACCAAGAACCTCGCCACGTGAGTCGGCGCAGCGAGGACAGAGGAGGGGTGCTTACAGAGCTCACAAAACTCAGGCAAGATGACGACGGAAGAGCAGATAAAAGCCCTGCAAGAAGCGGTGACACAACTCAGCACGGAGGTAATTGCATCCAGGAAGAGAGAGGAGGAGATGGTTACCTCCTGCCGGGATCTCCAGGCCAGGTTGGACGTGCTTTCCAAACAGGGGCAAACGGGATCCAAGGCAGAAGGCATAGGCTTGGGGAGAAGGGGAGGAAGCCTTGTATCGCATTTCGACGGGAGTTTGCAGCAGTACCCCAACTTCAGAGCAGACCTGCTGTTTGCGCTGGATTTACTTGACAAAGACTTTAGAGATGAGAGAGAGAGAGTGGGGTTTATCTTGTCCCATTTGCATGGGGAAGCCAAAACGTGGCTGCGGAATCTATGGAGGGACAATGATCCAGCGCTCCAAGATGCGAAGGCTTTTATTAAAGCAATGGACTCATGCTTTTTATCAAAGGTAGACGTCGATCTTGCCAGGAGGGACATACATGGACTTAAACAAGGCAAAGCCAGCGTGCGGCAGTACCATACTCGATTTTTCGGACTGGTTCATGCCCTGGGGTGGGAAAAAGATTCTGCGCCAGTCAGAGACCTCTTTTGGGAGGGGTTGAATGCAGATGTAAAAGCGGAGATTGGAAGAGGGGAGAGACCAAGGAGCACCCAGCAGGTAGTCCAGAGGGCTCTAGAGATCGGGGTGCATCTGGAAGAACGTCCTTGGAACAGGGAAGAAGGGCGTTGGGGAAGGGCACCAGCCAGAGCACCTCCCTTCTTTCCCAGAGAAGCAGCGCGTGCGCACTCCACACCCTCGCAGGGAGGGGGAGAAGAGCCGATGGAAATCGGAGGTGCCAGGGCTCAGTCAGCTAACAGAGCCCTAACGCCGGGAGCAGCCAAAACGAAGCCTCCTAGAGGGAACAGGAAGTGCTACATCTGCGACAGTGCTCAACACATGGCGAAAGAGTGTCCCCAGAGGCTCCACAAGCACACTGCAGCCTCCGCAACAGTCGCAGAAGCAGCTCAATTGAAAACGCAGCAACAGTTAAACGACGGAGTCTGGCTGGAGGAAGAGGCACTGGGGTCCAGCCAGACAAGTCAATGAAACAATCCCCAGCACTTTTGCAACCCACAGACCCCCTCCCACCCAAACCAGTGGTGCAGCTTACAGCGTCTCTCCGACTGCCCAATGGACGCACTCTGGAGGTGCCGATCACCATTGACTCCGGCAGCAACGCTGACTTTATAGGACTGGAATTCATTCAGCAGCACAATATACCACTGCTACCAGCCACGCTGCCCCTGAACGTTGTCACGGTGGATGGCAGAGACTTGTTAGGGGGGCAGGTGGTGCAACAAACGCAACCAATGGTGATGCGGATTGGAAATCACCGAGAAGTCATCAGCTTTAATGTCACACACCTGTCGGACACGCCTGTAGTCCTCGGCATGAGTTGGCTGCACAGGCACAGCCCAGCATTGGCGTGGTACCAGCGCCAACTGACCTTCGGCTCCTCCTATTGCGCGGAACATTGCATCCTTCCTAGCCCGGAAGAAGGAGGGGACGACCCGCAGCTACAATTAGGCACGCTGCAAGCAGTGCCGCGCAAGTACGCAGCGTTTTTGGAGGTTTTCTGCGAGAAGGAAGCGGACAAGCTGCCTCCCCACAGGTCCTATGACTGCAAGATTGACCTCCTGCCAGGAGCGACGCTGCCAGCCGGGAAACTGTATTCCATGTCTGAGGACGAGCTGCAAGAGCTCAAGGAGTTCATAGACCTCAACTTGAAGCGCGGTTTCATTCGGGAGTCGAAGGCAGCGGGGGGCAGTCCTGTATTCTTTGTGAAGAAGAGGGACACGCCCCAAAAAAGACTTGTGGTAGACTTCAGAATTTTAAATTCCAGAACCAAGCCTTTCCCATGCCCAAGATAGATGACCTGCTGGCGACGGCGAGGAAAGGACGCGTTTTTACAAAGTTGGATCTGCGAGGGGCGTACAACCTGATTCGCATACGGGAAGGAGACGAGTGGAAGACTGCCATGTTCACGCCCCTGGGCACATATGAATACAGAGTTATGCCCTTCGGTTTACAAAATGGCGCCCACTGTTTTCAAGCTTTCATGCATCACGTCCTGGCGGGTCTCCTCTACAAGACATGCGTCTGCTTCTTGGACGACATCCTGGTATTCTCAGAATCTGAGGAGACCCACGAAGGTGACGTCAAGGAAGTTCTGCAGAGACTGCAGGAGCATCGGCTGTATGCCAAGCTGGAGAAGTGCCAGTTCGACAGGACGGAGGTGGATTTCCTGGGCTACAAGCTGTCGGACAAGGGGCTTGCCATGGACAGCGCCAAGGTTCGCGCAGTGTTGGATTGGAAGAGCCCGCGCAATCGGAAGGAGGTCCAGCGGTTTGTGGGGTTCGCCAACTTTTACCGCAAGTTCATCAAGGGGTTCGCGATGCAGACGGCGGCCATTACTGACACGCTCAGCTCTAAGAAGAAGAAGTTCATCTGGACGGAGCAAGCGGAGCAGTCCTTTCAGAACCTTAAGCGTCTCTTCTCGTCCGAAGGGCAGCTACTGCATGTGAATCCCAGCAAACCGCTGAGGGTTGAAACAGACGCCTCAGACAGAGCCGTGGGCGCCGTACTGTTGCAGGAGGACCCGCATGGGGACTGGAGACCGTGTGCCTTCTACTCCAGGAAGCTCAGCAAGTCGGAGCAAAACTACACCATCTGGGACAGGGAGTTGCTGGCCATTCATGCAGCATTCAAGGCGTGGCGACACTTCCTCGTCGGGGCCAAGCACACCGTGCAGGTCCGCACGGATCATAAGAACCTGGAGTACTGGCGCACGGCAAGATTCCTAAACCAGCGGCACATCAGATGGGCGGAATTTTTCGCGGATTTCGACTTCAGGATAGAATACATCCCAGGCGACAACAACATCATGGCGGATGCACTGTCCAGGAAGCCGCAATACCTCGAAGAGGCGGCACCAGCAGCGGCCAAGCACATTTTCGCTCCGAAAGCGTGGGCGTGCGCTGCAGCAACCGTGGACTTGGAGGCGGTCCGTCGAGCACTGCAGAGGGACCCCTTTGCACAAGCCAAGATGGAGGAGGTGCACAAGGGCACGGCGAAGGACGACGAGTTCCAAGTACGAGACGGATTGCTCATCCGCAGAGGGGCCCTCTACGTACCGGGAGACGACCTCCGGGCGAAAGTACTGCAGCAGTTACACGACGCACCCACCGCCGGGCACTTTGGCAAGGAGAAGACGGCAGAACTCGTTGCCAGAGATTTTTGGTGGCCCAAGATGCGGGGGGAAGTCGCGGAGTACGTCTCGAGGTGCGACACCTGCCAAAGGGCCAAGTCAGTGCACAAACCTCCGGCGGGACTGCTCGAACCGCTGCAGACTCCGAGCGAACCGTGGGAGAGGGTGGCCCTGGACTTTGTCACGGATTTACCCAGCTCAAGGGGTAAAACGGCAGTGCTAGTGGTGGTGGACATGTTCACTAAAATGGCCCACTTCATTCCGTGCGCGAAGGTGGCCACGGCAGAACAGACCGCCAAACTGTTCATAGACCACGTCTTCAGAGTGCATGGACTGCCACGGTCTATCTTGTCCGACAGGGGGCGCCAGTTCATTTCGAGCTTCTGGCAGAAGCTGATGGGTTTCCTGAACGTCAAGATCAACCTAGCGTCGGCGAGACACCCGCAGACCAATGGACAAGCGGAACGCGTCAACGCCGTCATGCAGCAGTACCTGAGATGCTACGCAAATCAACAGCCGACGACATGGGTGGACTACCTGCCGCTCGCTGAGTTCGCTTACAACAACACGAAGCACGTGTCCACAGGGGTGACGCCGTTCTTCGCCACCAACGGGAGGCATCCCAGAACCTTCCCGGGATTAGAGAGACTGGGGGAGGGGGAGCCACAGGCAGCGGAAGTCTTGGCGGCGGAATTGCAGGAAGTCCACGAGCAGCTTAGGAGGCAGTTAGAGCTGGCAAAGCACGCATACAAACTGCAGGCTGACAAGCACAGGAGGGTTGGTGAAGACATACAGGTGGGAGACTGGGTGTGGTTAGCGGCCCACGCAGTGCCGACCAGATCCTTAGCTAAGAAGAAACTCGGACATAAGCAGCTAGGACCTTACCTAGTTGAGGCACAGATCAATCCGGTGGCCTTCCGGTTGACACTTCCGGAAGGATCCAGAATGCACCCAGTATTCCATAGGTCGGTGCTCACGCCCTACAAAGCACCTCACCGATTTCAGGCGCAGGGCACGGCACCAGACCAGTATAAGGAGATCCCCCCAAGGAGGGAGTCGCCAAGAAGGGAACCCATCAACCAGGTCACAGAGATTTTGGACTCGAGATGGGGGGAAGAGGGAGTAGAATATTTTCTCGCAAGGGAAGGTACCCCGGCCAGCGCCAACAGTTGGGTGCCGGACTATGCCCTGGACGAGCCTCTCCTCAAAGAGGAGTTTCATGCCTTGTTCCCACACAGGCCCATGCCAGCCGAGTATTTCGACGACTGGCTTTTCACACCCACGCTTTCTACCAGCACGTTCCAGGGATTCACCTCGGACGAAGAACCAGCATTAGACACACGTTCACCGGAGGGCTCGCCCTCGGGGTTTGCCTCAGACCGCTCGTTTTGGTGGGACAATCGAGGAGAGGAGAGGTGGCTGAGGGGCCCTTGGCAGGCAACGGACCCAGAGGGGAACGAGGGTGAGAGGGACATGGACGTGATGGGGGAGGACGTTGGGTTCGAGCATGGCGGCACGGAGATGGAAGCAGAGGAGAACGAGGTCGGCGAAGACATGGAGGACGAGCCGGATTTCTCTAACTGGATGCACGCCACGGGGGACGAACTGTATCCACCATTCACCCCCACAACGACGGAGCACCCAGCACCCCCGCCGGGGGAAGGGGAGGGGGGAAGGGGGGGCTTCGAGGGGGGGATGGATGTCAGGGGTTCAGGAGCAGAGTCACAGGAGAGGGAAGAAACGGAGAGCGAGGGGGAGGAGTCGGAAGGAGATGTCAGCGGCGACAGTAGTCCAAGGTCTCTGAGCCTCTCCAGTGACTCGGAGGATTCACAGAAAGGGGCCCCTATGGTCAGGGCAAGGGGAGTGCCCAGGGGGACACCTCGGGAAGAAGGGGCCAGAGGGGACTCAGAGAGTAGCAGCTGGAAATCCGGACCAGCGTCCCCCCCAGAGTGCAGTAGGGGGGAGGAGTCCAAGGCATCGGGATCAGGGAGCGCGCAGGCAGAGGGAGAATGTGAGGCAGGAGTGGCCACACCCTCGTCAGGGAGCGAGGAAACGGTCATCCGGAAAGTAAAACGCGCGCGCGCGCCAAGTTCAAATGTACAGGAGGGCGGCAAGGTGGGCAGCCCGGGTAGGGAGCCAGGTCCTAAAGCCCGCCGAAGAGAGGGGGAGGAGTCAGAGGGGTCAAGCTCTGCGTCGGAAGAGTCCAGGAGGAATGAGACCCCGGGGGGTAGTAAGACCCAGAGGAAGAGAGAGAGAAGGAAGAGGTGGAGTAAGATTAGAGTCTTAAGCTGGTGCACAGGGGGTGGAGATCCAGACAGAGCTTCGCCGGTCTAAAGTCCAGACGTAGGGCTGGGACGCTGAGACTTGTAAATGGAGACTATTCTTCAATAAAGACTTTGATACTGTACTATCGGCTAGCGTTGGTCCTTGGTGAGCTGGGACCCGGAGCCAGCCCTGACACTGTGTTTTCAAGAAGTAGCCATTCTTTCAGCCAGCAAAAAGCTGCTGCTTCATAGTAAAGTTTCAGGTCTGGCAGGGCAAAGCCTCCTCTTTCCTTTACATTTGTTAATATTTTAAATTTTATCCTTGGCTTTTTGCCCTGCCAGACAAATCTAGATATATCTTTCTGCCACTTCTTAAAACAATCAGTTTTATCAATAATCTGCAACGTCTGGAATAAAAACAACATTCTTGGCAATACATTCATCTTTATCACCGCAATCCGACCCAATAAGGAGAGTTTCAGATTAGACCATATATCTAGATCTTTCTTTATCTCCATCCAACATTTATCATAGTTGCCTTTATATAAGTTCCCATTTTTTAAAGTCATAATAATTCCCAGATATTTCACTTTTTTCACCACTGTCAAACCTGTCTCATTCTGAAACCTTTCATTCTCATTTTCTGTTAAATTCTTTGTCAAAACCTTGGTTTTTGTTTTATTTAATTTAAAACCTGCCAATCGACCAAACTCTTGAATCAGTTCTAAAACCCTTTTCACACTGGATTCTGGCTCCTGTAATGTCAAAACCAAATCATCTGCAAATGCTCTTAATTTAAATTGTTTAGCTCCGACCTGTATCCCTCTTACCATCTGGTCCTTTCTAATCATATTCAGCAGCACCTCCAGGACCGATATAAAAAGCAGAGGGGAAATAGGGCAACCTTGTCGTGTTCCTTTTTCTGTTCTGAACTCTTCAGTCAGAACATTGTTAACAATTAGTTTTGCTTTTTTTCAGAATAGATTGCACCTATACCATTTTCAAACTCTTGGCCTACCCCCATACCAAGGAGATTCTTCTTCATAAAACCCCAAGAAATATTATCGAAGGCTTTCTCCGTGTCCACAAATATCAAAGCTGCTATTGTATTTATTCTTTCCTGTAAAAGTTCCAAAATGTCTATTATGTTCCTTACATTATCAGATAAATGCCTTCCTGGGAGAAAGCCTGCTTGGTCCTTATGAATCTCCTCAACTAAAACTCTCTTTAATCTTCTAACCAAGATGTCTGCAAAAATTTTGTAATCCACATTAAGCAATGATATAGGCCGGTAATTCTTGAGTTGATGTTTTTCCGATTCTGTCTTTGGTATAAGAGTCACAAAAGCTTCTTTCCACGTTTCTGGTGCCCTTTTCCCCTGTAGTATGTCATTACATACTTCCTTCAGGGGTTGAATTAACCAGTCTTTCAATGATTTATAATATCTTGCCGTCAACCCATCAGGTCCTGGAGACTTGCCCAGTTGCATATTTTGAATGGCGCTCTCAACCTCTTGTTCTGTTATCCTACAGCTCAATTTAGATTTACTTTCTTGAGATATTTTCGGTAGCCCATTCTCTTTCAAAAATTCCTCTATATCTGCTTCCTTCTGTGGTTGTTGAGAATAGAGCTGTTTAAAATATTTTTGAAAGGCACTCCTAATTTCCACTGGGTTCTGGATAATTCTTCCTTCCTCTTCCAAAAAGTTCTTTGTCTCATTTGTCTAACCTTCCATTCAATCTCTTGATTTATCATTTGCATGTATTGTACTTGATATAACTTTATCTCTCTTAAAATTTCTTGTGATTTTGGATTTGATCTCAGTCTCTTTTCACCTTCCTTGATCTTTTCCAATATCTTTTCTCTTTTTTCCTGTTGTAATCTCTTCTTGAGTGCATTCTGTTGTATCAAAAATCCTCTCATAACAGCTTTGCTTGCGTCCCATACAATTCTTTTCTCCACCGTGGTGTTTAGATTTATCTCGAAATAATTTTTCAAGGTTTTCTGGGCCTTCTTGGTTATTTCCTCATCTCTAAACAGAGAGTCATTCATCCTCCATCTAAAGGAACCAGTTGGTTGTAAGTTCATTACCATCTTTACAGCATTATGGTCGGAGCAAGTCTTTGGGCAGATTTCCACTTTTTTGTCTTTGGTGCCAGTCCTCTTGTGATCCAAATTTGGTCGATTCTTGTCCATGTCTTTTTGGCTTCAGAGAAGAAGGTTCCTTCTCTTCCTAAAGGGTTCTTAGTTCTCCAAATATCAACCAAGTCCAAATTATCAGTTAGTTCAAAAAAAGTTTTCGGTAGTTTCCCATCTTTGGTGACTACCTGCCGTTGTGCCTTATCCATGTTTGTAGAAACAACTCCATTCATATCTCCCATCAAGATCACATTGTACTCCAGATAGTCCATCAATGTCTCATGCAACTTTTTAAAGAATTCCGATTTTCCTTCATTCGGTGCATATATACCAACAATCAAATATTTCTGTCCATGATACTGAATTTCAATTGCCAAATATCTTCCTTGTTCATCTTTAAAAATTAGTTTTGGTGCTAGGCTCTCTTTTGCATATATTACAACTCCTCTTTTTTTTACTTTGTCCGATGAGATAAACTCTTGACCCAGTCTTTTATTAATTAAAAATTTTCTATGGAGCCTAGTTACATGAGTTTCCTGTAAGCAGATCAAGTCCAATTGTTCTTTTTTTTTAGAATGTGGAAAATTGATTTTCTCTTAGGAGCCGAGTTCAGACCATTGCAGTTCCAACTTAATAGTTGCAGAGACATCTTGTAATTAGTCTACTATATTCCTCCAGTTGCACCCAATGTGTCCTCTTTCTCTTCTGGTCCCGGTGGTGTCTTCTTGTCCAGATCCAAAATTGCTTTGGCGATATCTCTCTTTTTCCTCTCTCGTGTATCAGACGGGTCTTGGTCTTTCAAAGATTCCTTCTGTAAATCCTCCCTGTAGTCTTTTAGAAATTTGTCCTTGTCTTCCACTGATTTTATTTTTATTTTCCTTCCTTTTACACTGAACGAAAATCCTTCAGGGAATTCCCACCTGAAAATAATGTTGTTCTTTCTCAGCTGTGTGACCAGATCTCTGTAGCTGGACCTGAGGTCCAAAAGATGTTTGGGAATATCCTTGAACAATTCCACTCTCGATTCGCCGATTTCCAAAGGCCTTTGAAAGTGTAGTCCCAGGATTTTATCTCTCTCCTCTTTGGATCTGAATGTAACCAAACAGTCTCTTGTCTTAATTCTCCTACTTGTTTTGCCAAGTCGAAAGGCACTTACTATTTTAAATTCTTCTTTTTCCAGATCCAAGTCCCAGAAATCTGCAAATTCCTGTACAAGAAATTCCTTAAGTCCTTCTTTCTCAATTTCTGGCAAGGATCTGATCCTAAGATTCGTTTGTTTATCTTTTAATTCGAGCATGGAAAATCTTGCTCTATAGTCCTCAAGTTGCCTGTTAATCGGTGGTATCTTTTCTTCTGTAGTCTCCACAGCTGCCTTTGCTTCTTCTGCAATTTTCCTTGTTTTTGCTGATTCCTGCAATAATTGCTGAATTGAATCTGTATTTTGTTTAATACAAACAGTATTCTGATCTATTTTAGATTATGCCTCTGACACCCTTTTATTTGTTTCTGCTACCTCCTCTGTTAATTTATTTAGTGATTCTTGAAGTTTTGCAAATCCTGCATTAATAAGGTCCTCAGTTGAAGACATAACTTTTGATTTGGGTTGTACAGATGCACCTCCAGTTGGATCTGGTATAGAAGCTCTTCTTCCTGAATAAAAGGTTTTCCCAGACCTTGTAGTTTTCTCCTGCAGCTGGTCTATTTTTCCTTTCTCACTTGCCATACCACACCAACTTGTTTCAAGGTCACTCCCAGCTGAGGCTAGCTGTCAGATTTAAAGTCAAAACAGTGGAAAGTCCCCAGTCACTTGCCCAGCTGCAGCAAACTATCAGATTTTAAAGCAAAACAGTGGAAAGTTCCCAGTTACTTTCTATTTCTTTGTATCAGTCTTTGTAACAATCCTTGTGCCCACCAGGGGGATACAATAGCCCCTGGGATACAATGTCTCCCATCTTCTCCTTCTCCTTCCCAGCAACTTAGTAGCCAAATCGTCCCAGTAGAAAAGCTTAAACAGTCATGATTTTTAGCCAAATAGTCCAATTTGCAGAGCTTAAAATCTCAGAGTCTCTCTCCGCAGTCCCTCCTTTACACTGTACTTTCAATTTGACAGGTCAGAGCCAGGCGCCCGAGCGGTGTTTTCCCCAAAATCGGCTCTCTTTCCTACGCAGGCAATATAATTTTCAATCCTTCCCCCCTTTTCCCTGACACTTAGGGGGGGGAAGATCCTTTTCAGAACGTCAGATTTTGTTTCTTCAAAGACACTTTTAAAGGTTTGGCACACAAGAGTCTTTGTTTCCAGCTATATACAGAGCGGAAGGCTGACTTCCTGGTTAAACCTTACTGCTTCGGTTCTAATTAACTTGCTTTTTTACTTTATATCAATTCCAAAAGTTCCTTAATAATTTCTTTTTTTAGGTTTTGTAATCCTCCTACTCACGGGCAGTTCTTTTTGTAATCCAATTTGTCCCAAGAAGAAGTTGAGCGCTCCTCCGATCACAGCTGTTCGACGTCTCTCCGAAAAAGAAGCGATTGACTCTCAGCACCGCGTTAGCCCCCACCACACTCCGGAGCTCTTCCTGAGCCCCAGAAACGTTTTAGGGGATCGCTATTGGTGCCCGCCGAGTCCCACGGACGTAGGCTTCCTCCGCCTACGTTTTCAGGGGTTCACCGCGTCGCCGTAGCGGTAGAACCCTTTTTTTCCGGAGCTCTTCCCTCTGCTACTCAGGGGGAAGCCGCCAGGATCGATGGCGCTCAACCCGGAAGTCTTCACAAACCAGAATTCTATAATTGTACCTTTTTAAAAAGAAACACACTCACCCTTCAGTGAATTTTTTTTTTTAAAGGATTTTAAAATCAATTGTGAAAGACCGTGCTTGGGTGGATTGTTCTGCGCGGCAATACCAGGCCCCTTATTGTGGATGGAGCACAGTGGGATGGATGTTCCTGCAGAAAATATGCTTTGCCCATAGCTAAGGGTGGAAAGAGCAATGGGTTGGTAGCATTAGAAGCACCCATCTGAAATGGCAAATTCTTCCATCCAGCCATATGGAGCTATGCTCCATTCCTGAATCAGAGAAGCTGGTTATAGTTTGGTCATGGCTGTCAACTTTCAGATTTGAAAATAAGGGATCAGCAGCCTCAAAAATAAGGGATCAGCAGCCTCACCTGTCCCGGGGACAGTCTACGGGTTATCTAACAATCCGGGATAGCAGCGGGAAGCAGCACTGGAATAAGGGGATTTCCCACAAAAAAAGGGAAGGTTGACAGCTATGAGTTTGGTTTTCACGTGGCTTTGAAAAAGTGCCAATAGTCTCCAAATCAGCCCCACATGGAAAGACGGCTGCTCATGAACACTGCTTTGTGTGAGTCCCGCCAGGCAAACTGTGAGTGGGGGTGTAGCAGGGGCAGGGCCGCAGGGGTGGCTGGCCATCAATGGTCAGAGAGAATTGAGTGGAGGCAGGGCCCAGTGAAAGCAAGGAAGATTTTATTTTTCATTTGCAACAGAGGAGTGAGGAGGACCTGGAACAAGGGTGTGCAATAACTTTTAAAGATTTTGGAAATTGCCCAGTCCCTTAGTCAAAGACCACCCAAAAGTATCATACACATGTCACAGAAAAAGGCAGTCTAAAACAGAAATTAAAAAATGTGGCTTGTCTCCTGTCTGACAAAATTGGTCACCGGTGGCCTCTTTTGAGATGGTAAATACCTTAGTTCTTGAATCCAGGTAACAGGCAGTGAATGTCCTATGTGAGTGCCTGGAGGCGGTTGGAGGATGGATAATAATAATTTATTTATACCCTGCCCATCTGGCGGGGTTTCCCCACCCACTCTGGGTGGCTTCCAATAAAGATTAAAAATACAATAAAACATCAGTCATTAAAAACTTCCCTAAACAGGGCTGCCTTCAGATTTCTTCTAAAGTCAGATAGTTGTTTATCTCTTTGACATCTGATGGGAGGGCGTTCCGCAGGGTGGGTGCCACTACCGAGAAGGCCCTCTGCCTGGTTCCCTGTACCTTGGCTTCTCATAGTGAGGGAACCACCAGAGCTGGATCTCAGTGTCCAGGCAGAGCGATGGGGGTGGAGACGCTCCTTCGGGTGTACTGGGCCAAGGCTGTTTAGGGCTTTAAAGGTCAACACCAACACTTTGAATTGTGCTCGGAAACGTACTGGGAGCCAATGTAAGTCTTTCAAGACCGGTGTTATGTGGTCTCGGCAGCCTTTCCTAATCACCAGTCTGGCTGCCGCATTCTGGATTAGTTGTAGTTACCCAGGTCACTTCCAAAGGTTGCACCATGTAGAGCACATTGCAGTAGTCCTAGCGGGAGATAACTAGAGCATGCATCACTCTGGCGAGACAGTCCGTGGGCAAGTAGGGTCTCAGCCTGCATACCAGATGGACCTGGTAGACAGCTGCCCTGGACACATAATTAACCTGTGCCTCCATGGACAGCTGGGAGTCCAAAATGACTCCCAGACTGAGCATCTGGACCTTCAGGGGCACAGTTGCCCCATTCAGGACCAGGGAGTCCCCCACATCTGCCTGCCCCGTCCCCCAAGAACAGTACTTCTGTCTTGTTAGGATTCAATCTCAAGCCATTAAATCCATCCTCCAACCGCCTCCAGACACTCACACAGGACATTCACTGCCTTCACTGGTTCCAATTTGAAGGAGAGGTAGAGCTGAGTGTCATCCACATACTGATGAACACCCAGCCACAACCCCCTGATGCTCTCTCCCAGCAACTTCATATAGATGTTGAAAAGCATGGGGGAGAGGACGGAACCCTGAGGCACCCCACAAGTGAGAGCCCAGGGGTCTGAACACTCATCCCCCTCCCCACCACTTTCTGAACACAGCCCAGGAAGAAGGAGCGGAACCACTGTATAACAGTGCTCCCAGCCCCTCTAGACGGTCCAGAAGAATGTGATGGTTGATGGTATCAAAAGCCACTGAGAGATCCAAAAGAACTAGGAAACAGCTCTCACCTTTGTCCCTAGCCCGCTGGAGATCATCGAGCAGCGCTACCAAGGCAGTTTCAGTCCCATGATGAGGCCTGAATCCCGAATGGAAGGGATCCAAATGGTCCGCTTCTTTCAGGTGTGCCTGGAGTTGTTCAGCAACTACTCGCTCTATACCTTGCCCAAGAATGGAAGATTTGAGACTGGGTGATAGTTGGCCATATTGGCCAGGTCTAGAGATGTTTTTTTAAGATGCGGTTTAATGACTGCCTCTTCCAGCAGGTCTGGGAAAGCTCCCTCACATAGAATCATTGAATCATAGAGTTGGAAGAGACCACAAGGGCCATCGAGTCCAACCCCCTGCCAAGCAGGAAACACCATCAGAGCCCTCCTGACATATGGTTGTCAAGCCCCTACTTAAAGACCTCCAAAGAAGAAGAATCCACCACACTCCTTGGCAGCAAATTCCACTGTCGAACAGCTCTTACAGTGAGGAAGTTCTTCCTAATGTTTAGGTGGAATCTTCTTTCTTGTAGTTTGGATCCATTGCTCCGTGTCCGCTTCTCTGGAGCAGCAGAAAACAACCTTTCTCCCTCCTCTATGTGACATCCTTTTATATATTTGAACATGGCTATCATATCACCCCTTAACCTCCTTTTCTCCAATTTCTTGATTCCCTACTTTAGCATTCCAACCCCCTATAATGAGAAGAACATCCTTCTTTGGAGTCATTTCTAAAAGGTGTTGTAAGTCTTCATAGAATTGGTCAATTTCAGTTTCTTCAGCACCAGTAGTTGGTGCATAAACTTGGATTACTGTGATGTTAAAAGGTCTGCCTTGGATTCGTATCGAGATCATTCTATCATTTTTGAGATTGCATCCCAGTACAGCTTTCGCCACTCTTTGTTGACTATGAGGGCCACTCCATTTCTTTTATGGGATTCTTGCCCACAGTGGTAGATATGATGGTCATCCGAACTGAATTCGCCCATTCCTGTCCATTTTAGTTCACTGATGCCCAGGATGTCAATATTTATCCTTCCCATCTCATTTTTGACGACATCCAACTCACCCAGGTTCATGGTTCTTACATTCCAGGTTCCTATGCAATATTTTTCTTTACAGCATTGGACTTTCCTTTCGCTTCCAGGCATATCCACAACTGAGCGACCTTTCGGCTTTGGCCCAGCCACTTCATCAGCTCTGAATCTACTTGTACTTGTCCTCTGCCCTTCCTCAGTAGCATGTTGGACGCCTTCCGACCTGAGGGGCTCATCTTCCAGCGTCATAACTTTTATATGCCTGTTGTCTTTGTCCATGGAGTTTTCTTGGCAGGGATACTGGAGTGGCTTGCCGGTTCCTGCTCCAGGTGGATCACATTTGGTCAAAACTCTCCACTATGACCTGTCCATCTTGGGTGCCCTGCATGGCATAGTTCATAGCTTTTCTGAGTTATTCAAGCCCCTTCGCTACAGCAAGGCACTGATCCATGAAGGGGATTAAATAAAAAAACCTTTTAATGAGGGTGAAAGAGGAGAGTGCAAAATATGGTCTGAAGCTCAACATCAAAAAACGAAGATCATGGCCACTGGGCCCATCACCTCCTGGCAAATAGAAGGGGAAGAAATGGAGGTAGTGAGAGATTTTACTTTCTTGGGCTCTATGATCACTGCAGATGGTGACAGCAGTCACGAAATTAAAAGACGCCTGCTTCTTGGGAGGAAAGCAATGACAAACGTAGACAGCATCTTAAAAAGCTGAGACATCAGCTTGCCAACAAAAGTCCATATAGTTAAAGCTATAGTTTTCCCAGCAGTGATGTATGGAAGTGAGAGCTGGACCATAAAGAAGGCTGATCGCCGAAGAATTGATGCTTTTGAATTATGGTGCTGGAGGAGACTCTTGAGAGTCCCATGGACTGCAAGAAGATCAAACGTATCCATTCTGAAGGAAATCAGCCCTGAGTGCTCACTGGAAGGACAGATTGTGAAGCTGAGGCTCCAATACTTTGGCCACCTCATGAGAAGAGAAGACTCCCTGGGAAAGACCCTGATGTTGGGAAAGATGGAGGGCACAAGGAGAAGGGGACGACAAGAGGACGAGATGGTTGGATAGTGTTCTTGAAGCTACCAGCATGAGTTTGACCAAACTGCAGGAGGCAGTGGAAGACAGGAGTGCCTGGCGTGCTCTGGTCCATGGGGTCACGAAGAGTCGGACACGACTAAACGACTAAACAACAACAACAACATTGATGGTAAAAACAAAATCCTTGCGATGGTCCATGAATCCACTAGGTGGCACTTCATAGTGAACATTTCTACATTATGAATCACACCAACTTTTTGTTTATCCCCATTTGTCATTCCAAGTCATTTTGTTCATCCCGGCATCTGCAACCACACACAGACTTTCTTGGTGGAATGTGCAGGATTAGGCTGTGAAATTGTTCCTGGTTAAAAAAAATATCCATGCTATGAGTGTTATGGGAGTTTCTCACTGGAAATAATTTGAAAATGTATTTTTATCATTTTTTTTACTGTCCTAGGTGGACCAGCAATCTAAGTAATTTAAAGCCAGGTGGTTAATTTTTTTCTGTAGTAAAACAAATGTGTGCTGTTTTGTTTGTTCTTTGACTCCCACACAGTTAGCTGTAGTCTAATTTATCTTAACTGGCCCACAGCACAACCCTATACATGCCTACTTCACTACAGGGTTTAGGATTGCTATCTCAGTATTTTGTCTAGAAGTGCAAAGGAATTAAACTTTTGTATATGCTGTAAATCTGTATTCTTTGAGCATCAGAGCCGCTGCGCAAATCGAAAAGTCAATGGATGAATGCTATACTTCAATATACTAGGTCCCATTGTGACCTGGATAGAATGGGAGGTGGGGTAGTAAAATATAAGGGTGAACGGATGCAAAAAAGATATCATCCTGGAGTCGTTTTTATTTCCTCCGTGCTGTGTAAAATACATGTTTAAATTGCATGGCGGCTTAGGCTTTCCCTCCTGTACTGTGCTAGACTGAGTGCATAACTTGCTCACATGCCTGGATTTGTTTTCACAACCTGTGATTAATTTGTATTTATTTGTCTGTTAAATCCCCACCCTGGGCAGTTGCTCTTCCCCCACCCCCAGGCACAGAGGCGCAGTCTTTGCACCCCACGGGCGCTGCTTCGTGCTATCGGCGTTTTGCGTTTCGCACGCGCTGCTGCTGCTGCTAAATGTCCAGCCGTCCTTCCCGAACTCCGTCCCGAGGAGCCCCACATCCCGCCGCCCAATATTTCCCTTGGTTTGAAACCCGAATCTGTTCAGTGAGCGACCATCTCGAGCTTTTCCCCGCAGGCGCCGAGACTGAAGGGCGGCGAACGGAAGGCTTTGCAAAAGAGCGGCTTGTGCAAGCGGCGGACACGTTCTTGCAACGGCAGCTCGGCTGACAAGGGCGGCTCGGTCGTTTTTGCACCTTATGATGCAAGACAGTCCCAAACTGCGCCGCCGCCCCGGTCCTCGGGGAAGGCAGGATGAGCGCTCACGCACGTGGAGGGAGATCTCCCAAGCGGGACCGACTTCTGAAATGCTTTCTCAGAAGGAAACAGATTCCTCCCGAAACGAAAGAAACGTGATCGGTGTCACTTAGAAGCCGTTAAAAAAAGAGTACTGTAATAATATCATAAAATGGCGTAACGTTTTAACAAGCAGAGCAGGTCTGGAGTCCGGTCAGCGGCCGGCCCTGTGGCAGGACACAGCCCATGAGGTGGGAAACGGCAGGGAAGAAAGGTATGAAGACGACGCACCCCTCAAAATGGAAAGCCAGCCCCTCAGGGGAAATGGTTCGGCTTCGTCCTCTCCCTGATGAGCTAGACTTCTTTTTAACTTGCAGTGATGTTTTGATCCAGGCTAAGCCACATTCCCAAATGGGACGCCCCCTCCCGCCCGAGCGGGGGCCCCGGCTGCCTCCCGCCGCGGCAGAGGCGTCGCCGGCCCCTCCCTGCCCGTCGCCTGCGGGTTTCAAGGAGGAAGAGCGAAAAGGCGGAAGTTTCTTCTGCCCCGACGTGCCTGCCCCTGAGGAGGCGCCGGAGCGGGGCTCGAGGAAGAGGCTTCCTCCTCGGCGGAGCGGGACCCCGCGGGGCGATCGCGGCCCGGCCCCTCGGCATGGCCACTCTGCCCAGCTCGGACAGGAGAGCCTTTGCTCTGAAAATCAACAGGTAAGGGCACCTGGGGGCATTTCCCAAGAGCGGCTCTTGACTGGCCTCGCTGGCCGGGGAAGCTCCGGGAGAGACGCGCCCGGAGAGCCGATCTGCCGCTTGCCCCATCTGCCCACCGCCCGGGACTCCGCCGCAGAGCCGCGGTCCGCGGGGCGTTAAGGAGAGGCGAAGCAGAGCGCGGCGCGCACACGCACGCACGCGCCGAAGGAATTTGCTTTTTGGCGGGGGGAGTTGGAATCAGTCTCCCTCATTCCAGACTTGTTTGCGCTTGGCATTGGGTTAGAAATCTAGATGCAGCTTGTTGTTTGGTCGATTCTGAAGGAGAAAGCCTCACCTCCTGGGGAAAAAACCCTGATCATATTATTATTTGCACAGAGAGGTGGTAATAAGTTGATAGAAGGTTTTTATAGCTCTGAGAAATAGGAAGTGTAAAAAACTTAGTCAGAACTTGTTCTCAGCATGGTTCTAAACTGCAGTGAATATATGTTTGTAATTGACTAAAGTTTTCCCTTTCCTTCCCAAGGCTTTAAGGTTGCAAAAACTTATTATGGAGTAGTGCAATATACTTCACTGGGATTCTCAGGTGACCACTCTGTAAAAGATTATTCTCAGTTGCAGCCAGACTCTAATCCACAAAACTGGCATACTTCCATTAAAAAAAATCCTGGTGAAAATGCTGGGATTATGCCAATTGAGTGCAATTAAGGCTGTAAGTAACTTGTGGCTTGCTGTCGATTGAATGTTTCACCTTTTCCATACACCTTTAATAACTGTACAAGCAGAAATTCCACAGGCACTACTTTCCTAGGCATAGAAATACAGTAATGGGCAGACTCACCTGTTGAATATATGGCTCACACAGACTTTAACCAACTCTTGACCTGTTAAGGCCCAGGAAATGGCTTGGGGGGGGGGAGTTCTTTGAAACTCGGCTCAGTTTAGCTCCCCTGCCCCCACCCTGCCATGTTTTGGTATCTAATAATACAACCCTAATCCTATTAATCCCAGTAGAGCTAACTTTCAGGCAAGGCAAATTTTCCTACTAGAAATAAGTATGGAATTAAATTTACTTTTTGTGGATGCATACTTTGATCACTTACTATATTTCCTACTGTCCATTTCAATAATCTTGTTTGTGGATGAACTAATATAACATTTCATTAAATCCTTTATGTTCCTTTACGTGACTAACTGCCTAGTGAAATCAGAGACGTGGAGAGCTTCCTTCAGTTCTTTTATTTAAATCAACAGAAATACATGGCGACCACGGAATATGCTCCCTCAATCTTGAGCTGCTGCTCTGGCAGTTACTTCCTAGCTTCCACACCCCTCCTGCCGTCTACGGTGGCCAGCAGTTAAATCTTTCTGTCCAGATACAGAAAGGGAGAGCCTAGTTCTAGGAGGAGGAAGGGGCTCTCTCAGGCTTTCAAGTGGCTGTACTGTTTCTACTACTTCTGACTCCTCTCTCTGTTCAGGACTAGTGCATCTCCTAGCTTGCTCCTGTTCCTCACCCGACCTTATTTCCCAGCTCTTTGCTTCTTCTTCTGAGGTGTGCCACCACCACGAACCTGGGCCCATGCTATCTTCATCTGTCTCCTGCCTGGAAGCCTCCAGGGATGGCAGTCTCCACCACTCCTTCTCATCTGCCCAGTCCCTGACACAACAAGATGGAAGGCTTTTGTTCTTTAAAATAAAACTGCAGATAAAAATGTTAAAGTTTTTCCCCAGTCTGAAGCATTTCACACCTTTTGATGCTTTTCTATGTGTAGTCAAATTCAGTAAGTTGAAGGATAGAACAACCAGGAAATTCTGCAGTTGTGCAATTGCAAAAATGTCTTTGTAGTGTGGCAGTTGAGTAAAAGGCACTGCAGAAAATGTAAGTGATTGTAGAAACTCAACTGCTGGGACTTTTCAGATGCTTCAGTGCTCTCCCTCTAGCATGTCCAGGTATATGTTTAGCTAAACAAATCTAATTCCAGTTGCTAGGATAAATGAAAGGAGATGACTATTATGGGGCATCTTACTGGTCACAGGTATAGAATAAAGGTGGGACGAGATGCACTTTTGTCTACTCCAGTAATGCAATTAATATTTTCATACTCTTTTGTCAAAAGTGTAGTGTAGTGGTTAAGATCGATAGACTCGTAATCTGGTGAACCGGGTTTGATTCCCCGCTCCTCCACATGCAGCTGCTGGGTGACCTTAGGCCAGTCACACTTCTCTGAAGTCTCTCAGCCTCACTCACCTCACAGAGTGTTTGTTGTGGGGGAGGAAGGGAAAGGAGATTGTTAGCCGTTTTGAGCCTCCTTAGGGTAGTGATAAAGCAAGATATCAAATCCAAACTCTTCTTCTCCAATAATCACTGCCATCAGACTGAAGAATTCCAGGTTGTACTACAAGGTTATCCTGCTTTTTGTACCAGAATCATGCACATTCTGTGTTTATAAAATAAGGAATCATGGGGAGCAGAACACAGATAAATGTTTTAAGAATGAATGGCACATGCAGATTTTATTTGTGAGTTTTCATGATCTTATCAGATCTCATGAATAATGAGATCACAGTGTATAAATAGCAACTGTTCTTCAATATGTGATGAAAGTTACCGGTCAAGATAAAGACAAATTAATCTTGTTAAAGACACCACTGCTCTATAGTTGAGCCCATTTTAGTTTTCCGTTTTACAATTCATGTTCTTTTTTTTTTTTAATAATTTTTATTAATTTTCCAGTATAAATTTATACAAAATTAAACATCCAATTCTCACCAACGTCTTCTTTTGGACTTCCATCAACATGTCTGATAATTCTCCGTGTTATCACTTTCTCCACATTTCTTAATTTAATATTGCACTATATAATTATTTGCCTTATCATATTATTTAATCAATATTTCTACCATAAGGTAAAGGTACCCCTGCCCGTACGGGCCAGTCTTGACAGACTCTAGGGTTGTGCACCCATCTCACTCAAAGAGGCCAAGGGCCAGCGCTGTCCGAAGACACTTCCGGGTCACGTGGCCAGCGTGACATCGCTGCTCTGGCGAGCCAGAGCCGCACACGGAAACGCCGTTTACCTTCCCGCTAGTAAGCGGTCCCTATTTATCTACTTGCACCCAGGGGTGCTTTTGAACTGCTAGGTTGGCAGTTCTCACAAAGCTTCCTAAAAACTTACAAACATTATCTGTTTATCACAAATATTTTTGATATATTCTGTAAATTTATTCCAGTCCTCAGTGAATCTCTGGTCTCGTCGGTTCCGGATCCTCCGTGTTAACTTGTCCAGTTCTGCGTAATCCATTAGTTTCATTCTCCATTCTTCAATCGTAGGCACTTCTTCTTGTTTCCACTTCTGGGCCAACAAAATTCTAGCTGCTGTTACTGCATATAAGAATACTTTCCAATCCTTTTTTTAAAATTTCATAACCTAGTATTCCTAATAGAAATGTTTCTGTTTTTTTAACAAATGTATATTTCAACATTTTCTTTATCTCATTATATATCGTTTCCCAAAAACATTTCACTTTTTTACACTCCCACCACATATGATAAAATGTTCCTTCTTTTTCCTTACATTTCCAACATTTATTGCTTACCTTATACATCTTACCTAATTTTACTGGTGTTACATACCATCTATATATCATTTTCATAACATTTTCCTTTATTGTAGTACATGCAGTAAACTTCGTCCCTTCCTTCCACAGTTTTATCCAACCATCAAATTGAATATTACAGTGGTGCCTCGCAAGACGAAAAGAATCCGTTCCGCGAGTCTCTTCGTCTTGCGGTTTTCTCGTCTTGCGAGGCAAGCCCATTAGCGGCTTAGCAGATTAGCACTATTAGCTGTTTAGCGGCTATTAGCGGCTATTAAAGCCTTAAGGGATTAGCGGAGTAGCTGCTAAAAGGCTGTTAGCGGCTTAGCGGGCTTAGTGGATCAGCTGATAAGCGGCTTAGCGATCAGCTGTTAAGTGGCTTAGCGATCAGCTGTTAAGCGGCTTAGCGATCAGCTGTTAAGCGGCTTAGCGGCTTGGGAAAAGGGGGGGGAGGGAAAAAACCCCCGCAGGAACTTGCAAGACATTTTCGTCTTGCGAAGCAAGCCCATAGCAAATTCGTTTTGCAAAGCACCTCCAAAACGGAAAACCCTTTCGTCTAGCGGGTTTTCCGTCTTGCGAGGCATTCGTCTTGCGGGGCACCACTGTATATCCAAAGTCTTTGGCCCACTGGATCATAACCGATTTAACCTCTTCATCGTTTGTATACCACTCTAATAATAATTTGTACATTTTGGATAGAATTTTCACTTCATTATCCAATATTTCCTGTTGAAACCTAGATTCCTTCTCAGAAAAACCTCTTTCTAATACTTCTTTTTTAAACATTTCATTAATCTGAAAGTAATGCAGCCAATCTTTACATATTCTTTTACTTCTTCATATGGTTTCAATTTCCATTTATTCCCATCTTTATTTATTAAATTCCCATATGTTATCCACCTCCCCGTCATATTGATCTTCTTAACACTCATCACCTCCAACGGAGTTAACCAATGTGGAATTTTAGGCTCCAGTAGGTTTTTATACCTACCCCATACTTCAATCAGAGATCCTTGAATGATGTGATTTTCAAAACCTTTGTACACTCGTTTTTTATCATACCATAAATATGCGTGCCAACCGAATCTATTATCATATCCTTCCAAATCTAACAATTCTGTATTTTCTAACTTCATCCATTCTTTCAACCAACAGAGGCATGATGCTTCGTAGTATAATCTCAAGTCTGGCAGGGCGAAGCCTCCTCTATCTTTTGCATCTGTTAACAACTTAAATTTTATTCTTGGCTTCTTACCCTGCCAGATATACCTTGAAATTATTCTTTGCCATTCTTTAAATATTGTCACCCATTTGATTATTGGAATTGTTTGAAACAAAAACATTTTCAGTAACCCACTCATCTTTATCTCTGCAATTCTTCCCCAAAATGATAACTCCATTCTCCCCCACACCTCCAGATCTCGCTTAATTTTATTCCATATTGGTACATAATTATTTTGAAATAGATCAATACTCCTAGGAGTCAACATAATCCCTAAATATTTCACTTTCTTAACCACCTCAATCTCTATCTGTTGCTGTATTCTTTCAGTTGTTTCTTGATCTATATTTTTCACAATTATTTTGGTTTTTTTCTTATTTAATTTAAAATCGGCCACCCATCCAAACTGTTCTATTTCTTCTAACACCTCTTTAACACTCTTTATGGGATCTTCCTAACCAAGTCATCAGCAAATGCCTTTACCTTATATTCATTACGACCATGAATATACGACACCTTTTATTTGTTCATTATTTCTTAGTGATCTTAGGAAAACCTCTAGGACCGATATGAATAACAACGGTGACAAAGGACACCCTTGTCTTGTACCCTTAGTTATAGCAATATTTTCCGTTGTTACATTATTAACAATTAGTTTTGCTCTTTGCTTAGAATATATTGCCTTTATACCGTTTAGGAAAGATTGGCCCATATCCATAACTTCTAAATTCTTTAACATAAATTCCCAAGAAATATTGTCAAAGGCCTTCTCAGCATCTACAAAAATCAACATTGCCTGCTTATCCTTCCTGTTGGTCAGATATTCCATTATATTTATTACATTTCTTATATTATCTTTCATCTGCCTACCAGGAAGGAAACCTGCTTGATCCTTATGTATCATTTCCTTTAACATCCTTTTCATCCTATTTGCTAAAATATTTGCAAACATTTTGTAATCATTATTTAGCAACGAGATCGGCCTGTAATTTTTAACCTGAGTCAAATCAGATCTTGTTTTGGAATAAAAGTGATATAGGCTTCTTTCCAAGTTTCTGGAATTTCTTCCTTTTTTAAGATATTGTTCATCACTTCCTTTAACGGTACAAGTAGGGTATGTTTCATTTCTTTGTAATATCTTGCACTAAATCCATCCGGTCCAGGTGTCTTCCCGCTTTTCAATTCTTTTATTGCAGTGCATTTCATGTTCTTAGGGACTTCTGATCACCTGTGATTATTCCTCAGGAGACTCATATTTCTGGTTATTATCTAGTAAAATGTGTTTCACTGTACATGCAAGATTAAATTGTCTTAATTATTTTGAACTGTTTTTAACTGACAACTTATTTGTGGTCAAAGTCAGGTCTCTTTGTTGGATGTGCCTGAGAGGAGAGGAGTGAGGGAAAGCAGGGGGCCCCAATCCCAGTGGTTCAAGGTAGGGGGAGGTAAGGCATGGGGGGGCCGAGTAGGGGGCACACAACACAGGCAGTTGGTGACTGTGCCGTGTGCCAGCCCCTCCTCCAACCCGGGGAATTGCAGTTGTCCTATCGGCCAGCCCTCGGGTTTGTGGCTGCTGTTGCTGAATGCCAGGTCCTTGGCTCAGTCAGGGAGACCACTTGCGCTCTTGACCCTTGCCCCTCTTGGTTGATAAAAACCAGCAGGGAGGGGACAGCTGTCTGGGCCAGGGAGATGGTTAATGCCTCTTTACGAGAGGGGGTGGTCCCTGCCTGCTTGAAGGAGGCAGTGGTAAAACCACTTCTCAAGAGACACTCCCTGGATTCAGAAAATCTTGCAAGCTACTGGCCAGTTGCTAGTCTCCCTTTCCTGAGCAAGGTTCTAGAGTGGGTGGTTGCAGACCAGATCCAGGCACTCTTGGAGCAAACTGATTTTCTAGATCCATTTCAATCAGGGTTTAGTCCCGGTTTTGGCACAGAAGCTGCTTTGGTCACCCTGTATGATGCCCTCTGTTGGGAGAGAGACTGGAGAAATGTGTCCCTGTTACTTCTCTGCGACCTTTCAGTGGCTTTTGATACCCTCAACCATGGTATCCAAATTAGGGGTGGGTGACACCACTTTGCGGTGGTTGCAGTCCTCCTTGGATGGGTGTTGCTTGGGGAGTATTTTTCAGCCCCGTGGAAGCTTCGATGTGGGGCTCAATTCTCTCCCCTGTCCTGTTTACATGAAACTGCTAAGTGGGGTTATCTTGGAGGTTTGGAGTATGTTTGTCAGCAATATGCTGATGACACACAGCTCTACTTCTCCTTTGCAGGTGAGACAGTGGAAGTGCTGGGCCATTGTCTTGTCTTGATAATGGACTGGATGAGAGCCAACAAAGTGAAGCTCAATTCAGATAAGACGAAGGCACTGTTAGTGGGTGGTTCCCTAGACCAGATGGCTGGGAGGTTGCCTGCTCTTGATGGGCTTACACTTCCTCTGAAGGAGCAGGTTCATAGCTTGGGGGTGCTCCTGGATCCTTTGCTGTCACTTGAGGCTCAGGTGGCATCGGTGGCCCAGAGTGCCTTCCTTCAGCTTTGGCTGGTGGCCCAGCTATGCCCCTATCTGAACAGGGATAGCCTAACTACTGTTGTCCATGCCCTGGTAACCTCAAGATTAAATTACTGCAACATTATATGTTGGGCTGCCTCTGAAGATGGTTCAGAAACTTCAGTTAGTGCAGAACTCAGCAGCTCACTGGGACAAGACCATTTGAACGTATTACACCAAGTCTGGTCCGACTGCACTGGCTGCCAATTAGTTTCTGGGCCCAATTCAAAGTGCTGGTTTTGAGGTATAAAGCCTTAAACAGCTCAGGACCGCCTGTCTCCATATGAACCTACCTGGACCCTGAGATCATCCTCTGAGGCCCTTCTTCATGTGCCACCTCCTTGAGAGGTCCAGAGGGTGGCAACACAAGAACGGGCTTTCTCTGTAGAGGCTCCTTGTTTGTGGAAGGCTCTCCCCAGGGACGATTGCTAGGCGCCTTCATTATACACCTTTAGGTGCCAGGCAAAAACGTTCCTTTTTAACCAGGCCTTTGGCTGATAAACATCTAGGTAAAGGTTAAGGTACCCCTGACCGTTAGGTCCAGTCGCGGACGACTCTGGGGTTACGTGCTCATCTCGCTCTATAGGCCGAGGGAGCCGGTGTTTGTCTGCAGACAGCTTCCGGGTCATGTGGCCAGCATGACTAAGCCGCTTCTGACGAACCAGAGCAGTGCACAGAAATGCCGTTTACCTTCCCACCGTAGTGGTACCTATTTATCTGCTTGCATTTTGATGTCTTTTCGAACTGCTAGGTGGGCAGGAGCTGGGACCGAACAATGGGAGCTCACCCCGTCACAGGGATTCGAACCGCCGACCTTCTGATCAGCAAGCCCTAGGCTCTGTGGTTTAGACCACAATACCCCTTTAAAGTGTGGGAGGGGGAAGTTATTGGGGTTTTAAAATCATATATTTTGTGCTTTTATATTACATTTTTATGTTGTGAACTGCATCTGGTTGAATGGCTACCAGGTGGCAAGCAAAACAGAGCCACCTTAAAATTAGGTTGTGGCTTCTACATGTTTGAAGGATTCCCTAGGTATATAGAAGCGTGTAAGTTTGTCCGTTAAAAGAAAAACATTTTCTTAAAATGGCAGACAAGGAGCTGTGAGCTTCCAGGACATCTACAATATGTTGAGGTGTTGTTGGGGGAAGAGGTGGGGTAAGGAAAGAGAAGGAGGTTGTGCTGCTCAGGCCTGTAAGCCCTATAGCAAACGTCCTAGAGGTAGAGGGTTATGTTTGGTGGGGAATCTTTCAGAGAAGGGGAGGAGGAAATGGCACCTTTTCTGTTTCACAGTATCCAGATCCACACCCACCTGCCACTATTCAGAATTACATAGTTATAAAATACTGAGATCTTGAGTTGGCAGCCAGTCCAGCCAACCTCCTAGTAGATTTTGTTTTGTATAGGATTTCTTGAGTCTACTGATACGTTCAGGGACACCCTTCTATTATGTGATACCATCACAGCTCACTTAACTGTGGCTCCCTGATTTCTTGACAAAACCATACAATTTTGAACAGTAAGGGTTTTTTGAACAGCTTTGTGGTCACTGCCAGCATTTCCTGTGTGCTGTCTTCCACAAGTGTGTGTCATGAGGGATGCGACTTGTGCGCACCAGGGACCCTGGTGGATTGTTGTGACACAGCAACTTCCTATTTCTGAGTTTCCAGTTTTGAACAATATTTGCATGACTGGCAAAACATTGTACCAAATATTCATCCTGCTGTTATGGTGCTGGCAGTAATAATCTACACAATTTTGAGATGTCTGCTACTTTTGTTATCTTGCCTCATGTCTTGCCTTGGTAATGGACTGGATGAGAGTCAATAAACTGAAGCTCAATCCAGATAAGACAGAGGCACTGTTAGTGGGTGGTTCCCTAGACCAGATGGCTGGGAGATTACACTCCCTTTGAAGGAGCAGGTTCGTAGCTTGGGGGGGGGGGGATCTTGCATCCACTACTATCACTTGAGGCCGAGGTGGCCTCAGTGGTGTGGAGTGCCTTCTGCCAGCTTTGGCTGGTGGCTCATCTGCCCCTGTCTGGACAGGGGAAGCCTGACTTCTGTGGCCTATGCTCTGGTAAGACTTCTGAATATGGCTCAGAAACTTCAGCTGGTGCAAAATTCAATGGCCAGCTTGCTCACCAGAGCAAGACGATTTGAGCATTTAACACCAATCCTGGCACAACTGGACTGTCTGCTGATTAGGTTCTGGGCCCAATTCAAAGTGCTGGTGTCGACCTATAAAGCCTTGCACGGATCAAGACCTCAATGCCTTAAGGATCACCTTTCCCCTTACGAACCGACCTGGACCCTGCGCTTGTCATCTGACACCCTTCTCTATGTTCCCCTTTCCAGAGAGGTTTGGAGGGTGGCAACAAGAGAACGGGCCTTTTCTATGGTGGCTCCAGCAAAAACATTCCTCTGAATAACTACCAAAGGAACTTCCTGCTACGAATCTGTTGCTTCCTCTTTGCAGTCAGTAGATTCACACACACACACAAACACACACACACACACATATGGTTTTAAATATTTATGTAAGATACAGAATGAATGGTACATACTTCTGAATAAATAAAGATTGCTCAGAGTCTTTTAAATCATACTTGATGTAGTATTGTAATCATTTTCTTTCCACCATGGTCTTAGGAATCAACTCTCACCAGCCTCAGCCACCTTGGCCATGGT